>NC_056744.1:98700868-98770868 GCF_019279795.1 Protopterus annectens | reverse complement strand
TCAGCCGTTTGAATGATAAACCTTCATAAAACTACAAAAACATTACAGAAGACATGTGTCTAACCTTCATAACACTGGATTGCTACTACTTGATCTAAACAGAAGTAACCAGCATTGCCAAAAAAATCTGGTTGCGATAATACGTAAGTACCCTTGAACTAAATGCTGTAATGTATTTTTGCATCTGTAAATATGTGTAGCTTTTATAGCATCTTTGTATCTGTAAATATGTTTTGTTCATTTCTTATGATCCTATTCACCCAGGCTGTGTCTGCAAATGAACCACTGACATCAGTGTACTACCCCAATAAACAACTATATATAAATAAATACATAAATAAGATTCAGAAACCTCAGAACATATATAAAATGACACCTTACCCTCACTCACAGTGCACATCCTCATATAGCCTGCAGCTCAGATGTGTTATTGCACTTTTACTTCTTTACTATAGACTACGCAGTATTATGTAGTGCTGTTTCACACTGTGTAAATTGTGCTGTTTTAGCAACCTGTTCTTTGATGTAAGCTGGCATCATGATGTAAGCAACTGTACCTTCACAGTTAAATTTACATTATTTCATACTTATTCAATCTTTTTTCTTTAATGTCAGACTACTTTCTTAATTGCATAAAAACATTTTGTACAGGTCAAGTTTACAGAATATACTCTCATTACATAATATAGTATATGTTGGTAAATAAACTAATTAATATATTAGCAGATTGTTTATCAAGGGCTCATCCAATTCATGCCACATACAATTGTAATGAGGTATGTTCTCTATATATGTTATTTGTATGTTGCATTTGATCACATATTTTATCTAGTGTTGTTACTTTTTTAATGAACTCTTCTTGGGACTCCACAAAAAATAACATTTCCCAAATGGGCAGTCAGGGTCAACAAATGTAGATAGATTAGATGATAGATGGATGGATAGGTACATGAATAGATAGATGGATAGATAGATAGATAGATAGATAGATAGATAGATAGATAGATAGATAGATAGATAGATAGATGGATTAATAGGTAAATGGACAGATAGAGAGAGAGGGATCTACAGTCTTGATTTCTCTGTGTTTTATCAAACTCAGCCAGGGATATCCAAAAGGAAAAGCTTGGTTAGATAATCTGTATGGTGGTCTGGTGTACATTAGGATATTAAAGGAAAAAACAAGCATTTGGTAAATGTTAAGCATATAGTAAATATCACCTACTGCATCTTTGCACTTATGGAAATGGCATAAAAGGATATGGTCATGACTGCAGATGGAATATGTTGGCCCATTCCTTGGAAAATACTTTTGATAAATGCTCAAAGTGGATAGATATGCATACCAAGAATTCTTGAAATTTCCATACAAAGTTTTGTTACATGTATTCCAGAAATGCTATTTTGTGGTGTTTCTTAAACATCTGTTAATAATTTAGCAAAACAGTTTAAGTAGTGAATAGTTAAGTGCATATCATTGTGTGGCTTAACACATCAGGCCAAGCTGATCAACCACTATTAAGACAAAGGGAGATGAGCAGATACACGATAGTGAGATCTTGGAGTTTTGTGTGTGTGTGTGTATGTGTGTGTGTGTGTGTGTGTGTGAGTATATATATATATATATATATATATATATATATATATATATATATATATATATATATATATATATATCCTGCAGTGGTATGTATATGCAGCAATAAGTGCGGGGCACAGTCTCTATGGAAGTACAAGGTACTTGCTACCCATACAAAAATGCTTATTATAATGATTTCTTATTTGTTAATGAGAAAGGAAAAAAAGTCAAGTTACTGGCTTGTCAACAGCTTAAATTCAATCAGCCTGAGCTCAACAAGTTAGCTGATGACATAGGTTCATAGGTTCATAGGTAGGTACTAGGCTATCTGCCCGAAGGCATTTATAAGCCTAGCCGGAATGTATTGGCTTTCGCCACCCTCTTAGATTAGTTCCCTGTGCCTCTGTCCAGTGATCCCCGGGGCAAACTTTCTGTTTCCTATGCACTCGTCAAGGTTTCTCTTGAAGAGTGTTAGCGAGGAGCTCTGCCAGGGCATGGGAAGCCTCTGGGACAGGAATCTATCCCTCCAGCACGTCCTATTTATTGTTCTGGTGAGGTTTAAATCCCTATACTGTGTGGTTTGAGGGGATATGCTTTTTTTTTACATGAAGCATGTCCATCAATTCTGGGTTGGACATGGCCTTGTATGTCAGGCAGAGATCACCTCTGAGTAGGCGGTATGCATAACTAACCAAACCCAATGACTCTTTTATTCTTCAACAGGAATGCTGTTCCACTTTTCACCCACATCCATGAGCCATCTTTGACTTGCTCACTTTCTCTCTTTCTCTCTCTTTATATATATATATATATATATATATATATATATATATATATATATAAAAACAAACACTAGGCCACAGACTCTTGATGTAAGTAACACTCTTATGAACTTCCATTTACTTTAGAAAATTGTGTCTATGAACTTTTATAGTTTGAGTATTTGATGTAATAGATGTCCATTGCCATGTGGCTTGTGGTTAGACATTGCATAAATTTAAATACAAGGCAATGAAATAGGGCAAAGAAGGTTTAATCGGGTAGAATTATATTGAATATGCAGTTTACTATTCCTTTTTAGAAGCTGAAATTATTACATCAGGATGTAGAGTGTAACATTAATGAAATAATGAACTCTGAAGTCCAAAGAGGTAAAATAATCCATTAGAAAGTCAGACTTCTTAAAATGAGCAAAGTGTTCTGTTTTTCCAAAGAAAAATTCCTTGCTAAATTCAAGTAGCTCCATCTTCAGATTTGTAAGTACCTCCCAAATGAATACTCACAAAGCCCAGTTCATTAAGTATTCAGACACACATCTCCTGGCAGTAAGTGGGAAATAACATTCTCATCATCTGGTAAAGTAAAATAAACAAATCACAGCTGTAAACAGAATGCTGCTTGGCAAGAATTTAATAGTACGGTACACAGCAGCTCAATCCAGATGGATTTACAAAGGCCTTTAGTAGAAAGTGCTGTCATTAACAAACTGATAATCTGTGCCAAAGCAGAATGTCACACATAATTTTTTACTTCACAGCTGAAGCTGTCTATTCTAATATGTTAACTGCCCTCTAGCTTACAATAATTTTTGCTACTGTAGATGGAATAAAAATTGAGTACAGTACTTCTAATGTATCAAAATTTTATTTCCTTATGTATTTATTTTAAGAGTAGGCTACTAGTTGGGTAAGTAAGCAAAACAAATATTGTTTTCTTTTTTGCCATGTTTTGTTGACTGGTCAACTCAGTTAAAAAACAGACTTAATGAGCTACACCATCTTATTTTCTTCAGAGTTTCTTATTTGTGTTGCCTTAGTCTTTCCATGAATATAGCCAGAACATACATGACTAACTAGCCAAGATAACCACTGGCTGTATACCAGACTCTTGCAGTATGTTGTGCAGCAATCATCTATCCCTTCCTGTGCTCGCATGTACTCAGGAGCTGTAACTCAGTGGCATTATTTACAGTAGTTAATGTTGCCACATTAAAATGAAGCGTACAATTAACAATAACATGTTCTATGTAGTAGGCAATCAGAAGGGCCAAAGAAGAATGATAGTACCTTTTGCAAGGTGTTTGCCCTTACTCCAGTGCTATGTAACTGGGGGATTAGCATATTTATGTAAGGGGGTACAGAAGTGCTTGGCCCCCTACATAAAGCATATTTTGAAACAGTACTGGTGTATAGTTAAATAGCTTATTTTAGGTGAAGTGAACTTGTTTGATAATTACAATGCTGACTTTTTGCAACTTACACATTGTTTTTCTCTTCTGTTCTTCTATATCTGGGAGATCCATGCCCTTTAATTTCATCATTATTTATCATACATCTTGCAACTCAGATGCCTACAATATGACCAGTACAGTAACATATGTCTGTCCCAGTCTGGCTTCTGCAGTGTCATTCTGCATATGAAACATTGAAGAAAATAATACTGTCCAAAAGACTTGACTCATGTAAGATTGTAGCTTTCAACCTTTTTGGACTGTAGTATATATTAAAAAATGCACCTTTGTGAATCCTTTGCATTAAATTGCTGAACAAAATCCAGGTTCTTCTGGGCTCATAAACTTTAGCTATTTGCTTGAGGTAGGTTGTAATGTCACAATTTTCCACTAAATCCCATTAAAATGATGCCAGGCTTTGTAATGTCACTAACATATATCATCTGACATTAGAGATGAACAATATCACAATTACAATACCAAAATAGAAGTGCAGCTTTATTAAAGTATCTATTAATGTCCTCAGAGCTAAGGCAGCATGCTGTAACACCATGAGATAACCTGGCTTTACATCCCCTGTCCCCTTGTAGCTCAGATGTTGGCAATATTGGCAAACTGTGCATACCTCTATTTGTCATGGGAGAATACCATACTCAAGCACCACTGGGAGGACTACTGTAAATCTGCCAAATTTCCTTTGTTTTAATTAAGTTTTAGATACTAATCATACCTGTCAACCTGGAAACATCAAAAATTTGGACAAAGTTCCATGAAAAGTAGGTACAACTGGCCAAAACTCCAGGTGTTGATTAACATAAAATTTGCATACATAATTATGTAACCCCACCCACCACCAACAGAATTATGGGATACCTGTATTACCTTACACATGGGCTTCTGCATACATAGTACTATTCAGAGCTATTCCTGTTGACTCTCAGTAGTGCAGAGAGATGGAATGGCAATGGTATTGGATTATACAGTTTCTTATACTGGGGTGTATTGCCCAAGACATAGTTCTCAGCTGAATCAGGACAAATCTCAGCAGAATCGGATAAAAATCCAGAAATAATCAGTGACACTTTTTCAAGTATTAGTACTATTAACTTGAGAAATTGACAGAATACGAAGACAGGTTTATAGATTAATACTAGGCTAACTGCCCCTGTGGGCCATTTTAAGCCTAGCCAATTACACCACCCTGTACCTTGTGTCTGTAAGGTAAGCACCTTAACAATTATGCTAACATCCCAACCCCAACTCCAATGTAAACATTGAGTACTGACTTGTACAATAGAAGAAACTAAATAATTTATAGCAGATTTTTTTTTCCTAAGGAGAAACTGCAGACATGCTTTCTCAATTAGTCAAAAAAGTCTTAACATATGAGCCTGACAATGCAAAATTTTGAAACTCAGTGTTGCAGAAGCGTACACTTTTTCCCATAGGTTCATAGGTTGGTACTAGGCTATCAGCCCTAGGGCCTATACAAGCCTAGCCATAACAATTCCCTGGCTATTTCTTCCCACACTATTTACTTCCCTGGACCCATGTCTAGCAGGGCGACTGACGTGATCCCCGGGGTGAATTTCTTTTCTCCCATCCAATCACCAAGGTTCCTTTTGAAGAGGGCCAAAGAGGCACTCTGCTTGACATGTATGGGCAGTCTATTCCAGAGTCTGGGGAGTCTCTGGGTCAGGAACCTATCCCTCCAGCATGTTTTGTTTATTGTGATTACAAGATTTAGATTCCTGGAGCGTGTGGCTCTGAGGGATTGGGATTTCTTTAAGTGTAGCATATCCAACAGCTCTGGATTTGACATGGCCTTGTATGTTAAGCAGAGATCACCTCGGAGTAGACGATATGCGACAGAGTATAGCTGGAGTTGTTTAAGGCGGTCAGCATAGAGCATCTGCTTTAGGCCTGTGATTCTTTTAGTGAGGTATTTCTGTGGCCTTTCCAGTTGTTGCAGATGTCTTGAGAGGTACATACCAAATGGGGCATTGTATTCTATAATGGGTTTAATGAGGGATGAGTACAGTGGGACAATGACCTCCTTTTTTCTGGATGAAAAGCCCTTAGTGATGAGGTGTGCCACATAGAAGGATTTCCTGACTGTTGTGGCAATGTGGTTATTGAAGGTGAGACCACTGTCCACATGTGTCCCTAAGTCTCTTATCACACTTTCGGTGTTTAGTGTACTGCCACCTATGTGATAATTCATGGGTACATGTTTTTTCCCAAAGAGGATAACTATACATGTCTTGGCATTGAGCTTGAGCACATGGCTCTGGCACCAAGCATCTATTTCTGTAAGGCCCTTTTGTAGAGTATCCACATCATTTGGGGATTCAATAATGGCTCCCAGTTTGCAGTCATCTGCGAACTTTGTTAGCCAGAGTCCTTTAGTGTTGGCCTGTACTTCAGAAAGGTAGATGCCAAACAAGAGAGATCCCAGGACTGAACCCTGAGGTACTCCACTTGTCACTTGTCTGGAGTTGGATTTGGAGTCAGCTACTTTTACAGTGTGGATTCTGTCAGTAAGCCAGTTGGCAACCCATCGAGTGATGTAGGGATTAATGCCCAGCTTAGTAAGTTTATCTATGATTCCAGAGAGGGGGATGGTGTCAAAGGCCTTGGCGAGGTCCAGATAGACTGTGTGGACTGCCTTACTCTCGTCTACGGTTCTGGAGACTGATTCGAAGAAGTCAATAAGGTTCAGGAGACAAGATCGGCCCTTCACAAACCCAAACTGGGTGGGGTCCAGTGTTTTAAGGTTACCAATGTCTTTGTTTATAAGTTCCATGATAATACGTTCCATGGTCTTGCAGATCAGGCTCGTCAGACTGATGGGGCAGTAGTTCCCGGGATCCAAGGTGGATCCCCCCTTGTGGAGTGGGATAACTGTAGCTGTGCGCCACTCAGTGGGCATGAAGCCTGAGGTGAGGCTATGATTAAACATGACACTTAGGTGAGGTGCCAGTTCATTTTGTAGTTCATGTAGTACACAGCCCGGGATGTCATCTGGTCCCATGGATGCTGTATTCTTAGCTTTGGTGAGTGCGTTTTTTACCTGTGTGGCCATTATTACCGGAATTTGGCAATCTTCCAGTATTGAGATGAGCCATTTAGGGGGTGAGAGGGGGGTGAAGTTGGCACTGAATCGATCTGCCAGGATTCTGGCAATATCCTTGGGATCAGTATATTTAATGTCATTCTGTTGTACCTCAGAACATATCTGAGCATTGCCATTTAGATTCTAGACATAGTTATAGAATGCCTTGTGGTTGTCTTTGGAATCTTTGGCAATTTTATTTTCGTAACTAGCTTTGGATGATTTTATGAGGGATCTCAGCTTCTTACTGAGGCTGGTAAGGGAGTTTTTTGCATCCTGGGATTTTCCTCTTTTCTGCAACAATTTTTTCCTTTTGTTGTAAAGTTTGTTTATGGCAGGGGACCACCAGATTGGCTTCCTTTTTTTGGAGGAGAGCATCTTGGTTCTATTTGGGATGGCACGATTCATGCATGAGTGGATGTGCTCGTACAGTGCTGTAGTGTAGGACTCAGCAGTTGAACTTTCAGTTCCCGTCTGCATGGGTATCATGAAGTTTGTAACTTCTGACTTGAGTAGCATGAAGTTGGCCTTGGAGAAGTTTTTTATGGAGGTTTCCTTACTGGGGGTGGGGGGGGGGTGGGATGTGGATGTTAAGGGTGATTAGCTTAACGTCTGACCTGACCAATGAGGGGGTGACCATAGGTGTGGAGCATCGATTTCCCATGTTGGTAATGATCAAGTCTAGGATATAGGAGCCCCTGGTGGGACTATGGATTAGTTGATCTAGGGCATTGGAATTTATGAATTCCAAGAACCTTTGGGCAAAGGTGTTGGTGCATGAGCAGTTTTCCCAGTTAATGACAGGGTAGTTGAAATCACCCAGTATTAGGGTGTTTCCAGTATGTTTATAAAGGTGTAGTGGGAATCTTGGGGCATAGTGGGGTATCTGTAGCAAGCTACAATTTGGATTGCAGTCTTATCTAGTGTTAGTTGCACCTGGAGAATTTTAGACGCACTGTGTTGGGCAACTAACCTGGTGGTGTGAATATCCTTGGTGAATATGGACACTCCACCACCTTTAGTGTTTCAATCCTGGTTTGGTAGCCGAAAAGTGTGGTAAGAGTTATAGCCTGGTATTGCAGGGGTGCTCTCTGGAGCCTTGAACCAGGTCTCAGTTACTGCACAGATATCGATGTTCTCCATTTTTAGGAGTGCCTCATGAGAGTGCATTTTGAGGTTCAGACTTGTAGTATTGAGTAGCATTACCTTCAGATTTTGCATGCTTGTACCTGTTACGGTGGTGGTTTTGTCTTTTGAATTTTGCCTAACAAAGGCACTATAGGGGTGGCAAGAGCCTTAGCCAGTAACTTGAATCCCAGGGCCGACAGGTGCAGACCATCTCTGGCAAAGCATCGTGGTTTGTCGATCATGTCGTCCCAGGCTGACAGATACTGGATCCCCTTTGAATGACACCAGAAGCTTAGCCAATTGTTGAAGTCAATCATTTTGTCCTTATATTGTGGTATCATTCTGGACGAAGGCAGGATGCTACTCAGGGCTAGGGTCATACCTGCCTGGGCCACATGATCCGAGAGCTCTTCCATGTCTCTTTTCATGTAGTCCAGGGAGGTACGTCTCAAGTCATTCACTCCAACATGGACAATGACATAGTCATATTTGTACTTGTTGTGGAGTGACATGAGTGCATGAGTTATGTGGCGGATCCTGGCACCAGACAGGCAGCTCACTGTAATTTTCTCCTTGTTCAGCCTGGTGAGTGGGACATCAGTGTGCCTGACTATAGAGTCACCTATGATTAAAGTGTTGGTTATGTTATCTTGCCTTATGGGCTGTTGCTGGGTGGCACACTGGTGTTGTGAGCTATGTGACACTTTGGTTGTGATTGGTGTTTGTCTGCATTTCAGCTTCAGAGGTCTTTGTTGCTTTGGCAGGTTACAGTTAAGGGCCTCCGCATATGTGGATTTAGTGTTGCTATGTGTGGGTGTTGGTGGTGTGAGTTTAGAATGGCTATGTGTTGCTTGAGGTGTAGTGCGGGTGATAACCTTCTACTCTTGACTGTCTAGCACAATCTTGGGTGGAGAGAGCGTTGCTACCAGTTTGGCTATGTAAGTGCATCTCTCACAGGTTGCAGTGTTGGGAGGTAGGAGGAGAGGGTTGTCTGTGTACATGAGGCAATTGCTGCATTGCCTCAGTATGCCCAGATTCACCAAGTGGACAGGAGAAATCAACGGAAGCTGACCCTTGGACATGCCTGGTTTGGTGCTTTTTTTTTAAGTACAGGAGCTGTTTTCCCTTACTTTTTAGAAGTAGCTGGCTGACTACCAGAAAAACTGCAGGCAGTAAAACACACATGTTCCAAAGCTGACAAAACTGGAGGAATAGGTGAACATAGCTCTCAACCTTCCATCTCCAAAATGAGAAACACTCATCTTCATAATGTGAAACAAATGGGCAAAATGTGGAACACATACTAATGGCTTACCAACAACTTCAATTAGGAAGGTCATACAATGGTTAAAATATGTTGATTTTACTTATAAAGAAGATCCTTTAATGAATTAATATGATTAATTTCTATTTACCATTGATATCACTTAAAACATTCCTAACACTGAATGTGTGACAGACTCTTTCAATGTGGAACTTTGAGGAACTTTGAGGAACATGAACTTTTTAAGACCCCAAATGAGGTACATTCCTCGTAATGAGGTACACTTGAGAGGTATGTAGGTGAAGGTTGTGGAAATTCCTTGTGCTCATAGTATTTTCCTAAGAGACTAAAAAATCTCAGTGTTCTCCCACTGAAAAACACTAAGACATTTTGGAAATAATCTCAGAGAAAGATAAACCTCCACAGGGAGAAACAGAAACAGAGCTCTCCTGAAAGTCTGAATCAGAAATCTGAGGACAAAACCCATATATGCCCAGATTCAAAATCTTAAATCTCTTCAGAAAAAAGTATCCCTCATTCTTTTGCCAGAAACTATTTTACAGTAAGGACCAATAACCTGAATTAAACCCTGAGTCAGAACCAGTAAACTATTTCTAAGGAAAATTGAGGAGGAGTAGATGCACGTTTACTTTTGTTTCTTTCTAACAGGAAAAATGGGACCAGTAGTGTTATTAATGGCAGCAGTGGCTTCCCCAGGGATGGGCACAACATTCTGACAAAACAGGGAAGCTTTCCCTGTTCCCTCTCCCAGGACTGATGAGTGTGCCTCTTTCTTGCCCACTAAGGGGACCCAAACTGCCACTGAGAATATGGCTAACCCAGATCCACAGTGGCTATAAGTGCTACAACACAGGAATCTTCATTAAAAGAGGAGTGGTCTGAAGCACAACTAACGAATGACCACAGCAGAGTCAGCCACCTCCAGCTGAGAAAAAATACTTGCCTGCTGTGGTGGAAAAGGCTGTTTCATGGCTGGAAGAGCAGACAATTTGTTCCATGGTCAAGCTGATGATGGCACCTCTTTCGCAAGCAGCAAAGGCCAGTAAAACTTTACATTTTTCACAGAAACACACAGTAAACACACACTCTGCCAGCCCCCAAAGGCAAAATAAACAATTTCTCACCAGGGGAAATGTTCTTTTCAATAGTGTAGGCAACTTTTAAACTGAAAGTTAAAAAAAAACACCTCTACTACAGTCTTATGATAGTTCATTAAAAAAACTCCTAGCTTTAAATAATTTTCCTAAACAAGAAAGTGTTAACAAAAACAACTTTTAAATAGGACGGTTTCCCCCAAATATAAATCTCTTCAGCAAAGGAACAGCACAAGCCAACTAATGGTTTGAGTGTTTAGAAAGTGCCTTCAAGCTTTGAAGCTGGTTGGTCGTTATTGCAGAATATAATCCCCATAGCTTTGGCTGCTGCAGCAGTGATCAGTACAGAACATTCACTGCTGTTAAATTTCTCTTCTGGTTTTGATTATATTGGTGGTGGTAGAGGGGTTCAGGAACTCCTTAACCAAGAAGGCAGTGACTGACACACAGAATATAAATAAGTCAAGAATGAACAAGTGTAATCAAAGCATGTGCTAGAAACCATCAGCGGCATCTCACCAGTTAACTTGAGCACCCTGATCAGGGTCCAAAACAACAAGCATCATTAGGTAGTTTGGAGCCAGATTGTCTATGGGATCTTCTACACAGACCAAAGGATTACAAAATAACTAGATTTTAGAGCCACAGGCAACAAGTGCATATCCTGCAATCATCACCCTACATATTTCACCGGAACACAGGCTACCCTGGTCTTAGATTTCACACTAGTATAGCAATTATGTACACACCCACCATGACCAGGTGGTAATAAAGATGGGAATACACTGCCCTCTACACAATGCCTATAGGCAACCCCCCACCTACTAAGTGACAGTAACAAAGCAGACAATACAGCTTCACTGCTTAGACAAGTACATGCAATGCAAATAGCATCTTGCCCAGGAACTCTTAGAAACTCCCAACAGCTTACAATGCATGTTAACAGAAGGTGATTAATAATGAAGCCAAGAGAGTTGACTGCAACCAGAAAGTCATTATCACACAATTCTCTCAACGGTTTACATAAGTGCCCAATACACATGAAGGCTTAACACTTAAAAACTTAGATGGAGGTTGCATACCAAACCAACTCATGCTTGCTAACGAAATAAGAAATGCGATTCATTTACCCAAAGAAAATTAAAAGGAACTGCAGCAGCAGATCTCAGTAATTCAAATACAGAAAAATCCCAGCAAAAAAGCCAAGATAAGCAATTCTTAAACCGATTTATCTAAATTATTCCTATAAAAGAAATTCTAGCAGAATGATCCAGATGCAGGTATTTTTGTTCTTATACTTACTCCACTGACAATGCCTTAAAAACAAGGGTACACAGTATTATATCTAAAACATGCTACAGACATACCTGGAAATTGTCCAGCTTTGTGCAGAATATCCAGCCTTTTTGCCTCATATTGTGGTCTGTTCCTCATAAAAATTCAGTTTTTATGGCAGTTCCTGAGGACTGAAGTAACTAAACAATAATACACATTTGAGTTTGACTTCATGTGGTTCAGCAAATGTAAACACAAATCTCATGACTCTGGCAACTTTCGAAGCTTTTAAGAACATTATTTAAATGCCCCTAGTCCCCATTTCCCTCAATTTATTTTGGGCTTTGTCCAGATTTCTTGCTCTAAAAGATTGAAAGGTATGCCTTGACATAACCTCATGCTTTATAAAGGAAACTGATTGTTTTAATTAAACCATATGCAAGTGTACCTGCCTCATGCTGAAAAACTGATATGAGAAAACAGAGTGAGCTTTCTGCCAAACAAACAAAATGTTTATTAAGACTGCTCATGATGCCCTTTGTGAAAATATTTGTGGGTGGGGCGACTGTTGAAAGGCTAAACTAACAGGTTATAGCTATGCACCAAAAGGAGGATCAGACTGTTAAAATGTGTTATATTATACTTAGAAAAGTTCACTTGATGGATTAATATAAGATCAAGGATCATACCTGGATATTGGTTAAAAACATTAGCACTGAATGTGAGATGGGCCCTTATAGCTCACAACTGAATCTGGGACAAATCCTTAAATAATAAAGGACTTAAAAGTATTAATACTTTTAACGTGAAAATTTGACAGAATAAGAAAATGTAGATATGTGTGTCTGTGGGTGTTCTGAGCACATACATAAAAAAAAAACATTAATAGACACAGTCCAAGCATACCTGTCAACCTGGAAACATCAAAAATCTGGACAAAGGCCCATGAAAAGTAGGTACAACTAGCCAAAACTCCGGATGCTGATTAACATAAACTTTGCATACATCATTATGTACCCCCCCCCCCCCCCGCCTGCCACCAGTAGAATTATGGAATACCTGTAGAACCTTAAACATAGGCTTGTGCATACATAGTACTATTTTAGAGCCATTCCTGTTGACTGTCAGTAGTGCAGAGAGATGGGATGGCAATGGTATTGAATTATACAGTTTCTTATATTGGGGTGTATGGATACATGGGGCTGGCTGGGGAAGATGATGGCTGAGGGGTATAAAAAAAAAGAGAGATAGAAACTGATGTGACATGAGAAGTTGACCATGACTGTGTGTTTTTCTCATCTATGACAGTACTAAACACTGTCTTGTGTGTGTGTGAATGTGTGTGTGTGTGTGTGTGTGTGTGTGTGTGTGTGTGTGTGTGTGTGTGTGTGTGTGTGTGTGTGTGTGTTTGTGCATGTGTATGCATGTGGTAAAGTGTGTGTTTGTGCACGTACATGTGTGTGTGAACGTGTGTGTGTGTGTGTGTGTGTGTGTGTCTGTGCATGCACGTATGTATCTATGTTTGTGCATGTGTATGCATGTGGTAAAGTGTGTGTTTGTGCACGTGCATGTGCGAGGGAACGTGTGTGTGTGTGTGTGTGTGTGTGTGTGTGTGTGTGTGTGTGTGTGTGTGTGTGTGTGTGTGTGTGCGCACGCATGTTTGTGTGTGTGTGTGTGTGTGTGTGTGTGCATGCATGTTTGTGCATGTGTGTGTGTGCGTGTGTGTATGCATGTTTGTGCATGTGTGTGTGTGTGTGTGTGTATGTGTGTGTGTGTGTGTGTATGTGTGTGCGCGTGTGTGTGTGTCTGTGTGTGTGTTTGTGCATGTGTATGCATGCGGTAAACTGTGTGTTTGTGCACGTGCATGTGTGTGGGAACGTGTGTGTGTGTGTGTGTGTGTGTGTGTGTGTGTGTGTGTGTGTGTGTGCGTGTGCGTGTGTGCAAACAATACTGTAAAGCACTCTAAAGTGTTAACTCTTAACTCTTGCCCAGTGGACTGCACAGGAACACATATTCTCTTATCTTCTGCAAAACATAAGTACAATCAAAGAAAAAGTAGGGTTTGTCCAAAACAAGGAGGCTAAATCAAAAAAATGAGAATGGAAGTGAGGGCAACATATCCAAGTACATCTTTCAGCCTGAGAATGAGAGTATTTCACACCACATGTCATAATGGTAACACATGAGGTTTCTATGGTTAGTGCTTAGTGGAATGTAGGAGCTAATATCCTAAAAAATGAAATGAAATGATGAACAGAGATAAAAACATAATTCATAGCTACATCATGTAGAAGAGCTGTACACTTCTAACTCAGCAACAGCATGGACTCAGTAATGCCAGTTGTTAAAAATTCAAATTGTAGCAACATGAGCAGATGGATTCTGAGATGCATTGTGTACTATGTAGCAGAGTACAAGAGAGGATCCACAAGCTTTCTGCTGACAGAAGAAATTCACAGAATTCTGTTCTTATTGGTATATGTGTATTTCGGCTTTTCCCGGTTAGGGATTGCCACAGCGGAACTCCGGTCTGCTAATGACTGGCAGTTGATTTTTACGTACCGGCTTGCCAGGCCTGACGCACAACCTTCAACAAAGGTACGCCCATTCACGCATGTCTCCACGCAGATGACTCTCTAGCTGAGAATCGAACCGGACAGCGTCTTACTGTGAGGCGACAACGCTACCACAGCACCATACTCAAAAAGATATGTATGCATTCCATTGTTATCAGTGACATACTAAATATCACATCCACTTCTCAGAACCTGAGAAAACTGGGGGGGGCTGCAGCTAGAAGACAGTGTGCACTACATCGGATCCCGGGTACCATGCAAATGACTGGCAAAGGTAGTCACTTTAAAATTATACATATTTTTAAGATGGTGCAAAGTGTCACAATCTAAATGTGTCAAAAAACAGCAATATATAATGTTTTGCTTAGGGGGGCAAGACCCCTTGTACCACCGTGAGGTGGACTGTGCCCCTACTCCCCCTGCTATACATATCACCTACAAGACTGCACAATGAAAGGGAAATGGCATAGTCCCAGTCCCTGCTGTAGCATAATCTCACCCTTCTCCAGTCAAGCAGCTGTTGTCAGTCAAACGGGCTTGCAACAAAACATGGAACAATGAAATTAAATACCCCCCCCTCTCTCTCTCTCTCTATATATATATATATATATATATATATATATATATATATATATACATATATACACACACACACACACACACACACACACACACACACACACACACACACACATATACATATGTGTGTGTGTTTGTGTGTCTGTATGTCTGTGCAGTTTGTATGCATGTGTGGGCATTTCTGTGCATGGGTGGATCTGTGCACATGTGTTTGTCTGTATGTACATATATTTTGTGTCTTAAACCTTTATTAAACAGCATCATGCAGAAAGCTATGTTATGGTGAAAACCCTGACAGCTGGACAGGTGTACAGAAATATATATATATATATATATATATATATATATAGTGAGAGAGAGGTTAATATATCTCTGCATTACAATTTTTACATATAAATCTTCATCTGTTTCCCTATATAGCTATCTAAAAAGGTGCCGTGTGGTTATTACTGTAGGTAATAGGAAGCGCCCTGCAGTGGTAACTCTGTGGCTTCCGTCCGGTTACTAAATCTCTGTAACAGTGTTGAAATGCAGTCTCCTTTGACAGCTCTGATATACATTATCACTGTTTCTGATATATATTTGCCTCATTTGCAAAGAACATTGTCTTGATATGTGAGTTTCCCAGAAACAAACTCTATACAAGTGGAGACTAAGGAATCAGATGCAGGACCGTACCTCTCAACCTCTTAACACAAGAAATCTGGACAAAGCCATAAATAATGGGGGGAATAAAGGCCCAAAAATAGAGACAATTGTTATATATTGCTGTTACAGACATAGAAAGTTAATAGGATAACAGGTTTTACAATCACTTTAATTTTCTGAAGGGTATGGAGTCTGAAACTCAAATATCTGCCATTATTTTCTAACCTCAGTCTTCAGTTATTTGCCAAGGATTTTCCAGAAAATCACAATTTTGTGTGAAACAGACCAAAAATATGTGGCAAAAATCTGAACTTTCTGCAAAAATCTGGACAGTTAAGAGGTGTGTTCAGGGCTACAGAATTAAGTTTGTTAGTAGCTCATTGCATTAACACTTTAAGCTACAAGGATGGCAAAAGTTTGGAAGTGAATATCATTTACCAGCCAAGGGAAGGATCTATTTATGTAATGGAACATGAACGTGGATGTGGATAACAGCTCTAAACCGAAAAGGGCACCTAACCACTCATTTATTTGTGTACATGTTAGTAGAAATTTTACCATAGCCTGAAATAGTTGTATAAGATATTGCAATCTATGAGCTGTAATCATCCTGCCAGATAACTTATCTTGCAAATTGTGCTCCTTCTCCCTGGCAGTAAGTGCAACTGTAAACAAAGGAGTGCTTTCTGTGCATGCCTCAGGTGGCCAAGATTCTCAGTGTGTGTGGCATTCACATTCTAACATTCTTTTATTGGAAATAGTGGTATTCAGGTAGATTATAAAGTATGTTTATGGGGTAAACCTCCAAACCCCTGTTCTCCATGCTGGTGGCTCTGCTCCTTGCACCCCAAACGTTACTGTTCTATCTCCAAAGTCACTAAAATTCAGGGATAATGAAATTTCCATCTGTAGCAAATTTTGTTGACAAAATGCTGAATATAATATCCTAGACAGCTTGTTTTGTTTGAGGGATGTTGTTTGACTAGTTTTAAAGAATTTATCAACACACAGCTTTATAACAGTTAAAAGTGCTACTACTGGGTGAACTTCTATTTTCCCATTGCCCCTACAATCCTGCAGGAGCAGGAAAATATTGTTATCTCTACGTAGAAAGTGATTTTGGCATTGGACTTATACTGACTATATATAACTGCAGTCATATGTTTGCACTTGTGTCATGATCGTTTTGAATGATTTTATGCAGTACATGTGCTAGCGACATTTATGTATAATGTAATAGTTGATTACATTTATTATTTTTTTTGATGCTGTTAATTGCTTGTACTATAATTTTTGCATTGGAAGCTTGCTGACTGTTCTTGTGAATGTCTTCTGAATAGTTGGACTGGTGTACTAAGGTCTGAAACAGTCGTAAACAGTACAATTTTATTACTCTGCACTCATAAACTGCATTCCTTTTCTGTTTAAACTTTTGATGAACTTTATTAAAAACTGCATCTAAATGTCTAGTATTGCTTTAGTAAGGAGAACTTACATAGCCCTTAGCTGGGTTGGGCTCCCACTGAATCTCACCACATACCCATCTACCCCTAGATTTGTATAATTTTCTAACAGGCTCCATTTCCAACAGACTTGCTGTCAGTATAAGTGGCCACTCACATTGAGAACAGGCAGAGATCAGGTGTTTTGGAATTTGGTCTCTGTAGTAAGCCTGTTTATACACAGGCCTTACACCAAGAGCAGGTTTTTTGGAATTAGAGTAGACTTGCACTGAGAGCAACTCTTTTGGAATCTGGCCCACAGTAATTACTATATCACTTCCTGTCACCTGACCTACTTACTGTTTACAGTAAATCATAACTACCTATTAACAGTTCAAGGGTATGAGCTGCTAACAAGCTTCATCCCCATGAACACAAGTTATACACTTACTAGAATGTTAGATTCATGTGGCCTCTGTCTGCACACTGGAAAAGGGTGGACTGGTCAACTATGGTGCCTTTTCCTTGGCAATGATTACTCCTTGCAGTCTCAGGCTCTTACCCTATCCCATAAACCCACGCTCATGAAAGAAAGACTCCAGATTAAGTAATGTTGTTGTTGTTGTTGTCTTTCGGCTTTTCCCGGTTAGGGGTCGCCACAGCGGAACTCCGGTCCGCTAATGATTGGCAGTAGATTTTCATGGTGCCGAGTTGCCAGCTCAATGCCCAACCTTCAATGAAGGCACACCCATTCATGCATGTCTTTCGGAACGCCACCCAACCGTGGGGAGGACATGCAGACTCCACACAGAAGGAACTCCCCACACTCCAGTTGAGAATAGAACGGGAGAACCTCTTGCAGTGAGGCAACAACGCTACCGCTGCACCACCGTGACTAGATTAAGTAATGTTGATTATCCTAAAAGAAGGGAAAACTAGAACAATATGTACGTAGGAACCTTGCATTGTGAACTAAGCCTCCAAAGTTCATACAAATTCCTTTCAAAGTGAGTTTAGAGGGAGATCAGGTGGGATGGCTATTCCAGTATCCAGACAGAGACCAAATAAATTAAATGATTGGGTAAGTGCATATTTAATCTAGTACTGTCCAGACTTTAGAAATTAGTGGATAAAGTCCACTGCAGACCTTAGGTGGTCTAGGACAATAAGACGTTTAGAATGGCATCTCCAAAGGAAGCTTGAATATTTAAGGTTGACCAGGTAGCAGCAACTGTATTCTCTTTAAGCAGCAAATTTTGAGAAGGGCCATAAATGTAGCCTGAGACCCGACATGGTGTACTTTCAATCAAGTTAGTGAAGGTCTGTTACAAGAAGAGTAGCAGTAATTAATAGAAAAGAAAAATTAATAGAAGGAAAAGAAAAAAAAAGCATTTTAATATAATTAGCGATCATCTTATTACACTTATATTCATGTTTTCCCCAGCTTTTAATTTTATTTATTTATTTAAATTTGTTGACTGGGAGTGTCCGACTGGATGTAGGTCCATTTTCAGCAGAGGCCCGGGGAGAAAAGCTCCACAGTTAAAATAAACAGACAGTAGTTACATTGGATTACATAGCGATTAACAATTTAACATAGCAATTACTTACAACATATTTACAGATGAAGAACATAGTACATCAGTAGACAACTAGAATCTTTATCTGTGAAGTACATAACAGACATTAACAAATGTTACAATGAGAAGTTCCTGTTGTATAATAAGTACTAGGCTTATGAGCATCTGAGCTTGCTATAATCGAGGTAGTTAGAGGAGTGGAAAGAAAGGTAGTGGTTGAATGGGGTGGGTGATATTAGAGTGGGAGTTGCAAAGGTATAGCCAGCATGTTTTTAGGTGCACTTTTAGTAAAGTTTTGAAGTGGGTGCATGATGGTATGAAGGTAATTGTGGGTGGAAGGGAGTTCCATAATTTGGCTATGGTGCAAGAGAATAGTGCTTCACCAGCAGAGTTATTGGCTTTAGTGATCTGCAAGTGATTTTTGTTGCTGGATCTTAGTGGTCTGGTGGTGCGATAGGGTTGGAGTAGATTCTGGAGGGATGGGACATTTAGTAGATAGTTTACTAGTTTGTGGGTGAGTGAGAGTTGATACCACTGAAGGAGGTGAGGGAGTTCAAGCCAGCCCAGTTCAGAAAGTGAGAGACAGTGGTGACTACGGTAGGATGCCCCTGTGGCGAATTTGGCAATTTTGTTGTAGCAGGTCTCTAGCTTGTTTATATCGCATTGCCTTAGGTTGGTATATATTGGAGAGGCATAAGGTAGGGTGGAGATAAGGTGGGAATTTGCTATTGAAATCTTTGCTGCTTTGGTGAGAAATTGCTTATTTCTGTATAGTGCTTCTAGTTTTTTGTGGACTTTTTTTATGGGCATGGATATGTGAATGTCAAATTTTAGTTCATTGTCTATTTCCACTCCTAGCAATTTGTTGTGTTCAGTTGGGTGTATAGTGGTGTTGTCTTTTGCTGTGATGTTAAAGTGAGAGTTGTTTTGAGTATGTTTGGTGGGTTGAAAGATGAGTAGTTTAGTTTTGTTTGGGTTGAGTATTAATTGGGCATCGGATAACCAAGTTTCAACAGAGGAAAAGGCTTCCTGTGTGACTTTTTGCAGTTTTGGTAGGGACTGGGCTGAGCAGATGATGGTTGAGTCATCTGCATATTGTATGAGTGTGCCATGTTTGGTGGCAGAGGCTAGATTATTGGTGTAAACAGAGAAGAGTAGGGGTCCAAGGATGGATCCTTGGGGAACCCCTATGGAGACAGGCAGTTGGGGAGATATGTCATTCTGCCATACAACGGATTGTTGGCGGTCAGACAGGTAACTCTGAAACCAGTTGGTGACTGATTGTGAGAAGGATAGGTTATTGAGGACAGAGATAAGTTGTTTGTGTGGGACCATGTCAAATGCTTTAGATAGGTCTAGGAAAGTAGCAGAGGAGAGATAGCCATTGTTTTTATGCTGAAGGATAGTGTTAGTAAAGGAGAGTAAGGCAGTGGTGGTGCTATGGTTTGGTCGGAAACCATGCTGAGTACTAGTAAGGAGGTAGTCTGAGACCTGAGAGTGTATGCATCTCTCTAGTATTTTGGAGAGTGGAGAGAGAATAGCTATGGGGTGGTAATTGGTTAGTTCTGTGGAGGGTCCGCCTTTGTGGAGGGGAATTATATGTGATACTTTCCACAGTGTGGGAACGTAACTTTCTGACAGAGATCATTTAATCAAGATGGATACTGGGTAGGCCAGAGCATCAGCTGAGATTTGTAGGTATTCACTTGGGAGGTTGTCTGCTGCTAATTTGGTGGGTTTAAGTTTAGTTAAGAGTTTTTTTATGTTGGAGGTAGGTACAGGAGAAAAAGAGAAGGCAGTGGGGAGATTACTAGTTGAAGGTGTGGGTTGGAGAAGAGGGGGGTTGTGTTGTTTAGCTAGTGATAGTATGGTTTGGGTGAAGTGTGTGTTGAATGAGGTAGCAATATTTTCTGAGGAGTGAGGGATGTTAGGAGGAGGGATACTGACTTTACCTGGGTGGAGGATGGAGTTAATGGAGGACCAGAATTGTTTGGGGCTGTGTTGTGAGGAGTCTAGGGCAGACTGGTAGTATTGGAATTTGTCCTGTTTTATTAGCTTTTTGACTCTATTGTGTAGTTCTAGGAATTTCTGTCTAGTTGAGGGGGTTTTGGTTTTGTGCCAGTGCTCCCAGGCTTTATCTCTGTTTTTCATTTCTGACTTAGTGGTTTTCTGTAGCCATGGGGAGGGTTGTGCTTTGGTTCTGGAAAATCTTATGGGGGCATGGTAATTAAGGATGTTCAGGAAGGTAGTATTACAAAATTCAACTGTGTCATCTAGACTGAGGTACTTTAGAGGATGCCGGTTACATTCTTTGAGGGATGAGATGAATGTGAGTGGGTTAAAGTTTCGTTTTTTACGTATTTGACGGTAGATGACAGGTTTAGCTTGAAGAGCAAAAAAAGAGCAATTCACTGTAATAAGCCGATCACTACATTGCAATGATTGACTTATTGCAGTTAGAACCATGCCCCCAAGCTATTCCACTAAAGACCCCCGGCAAAAAATATTAAAAGGCAGTACCTTCTACTGGCACAGTAACAAGGTGTCCAGATGCACAACATGCTCTCACCTCCTCCTGCCCAGGCCATTTAGATCCCATTTTGTTCCCTGCCCCGACCCTCCTACAAATGCAGCAAACATTTTCTACAGTTTATACCCTGCCTGCATGGAGAGCTACAGTGCTCATGTTTTAATTAAAAAAATATTCTTTAAATTGTAGAAAACTGCTAGCTATAAATGTAGTGAACATTTGCTACAGTTTATACCTTGCCTACATGGAGTGCTACAACACTCAGGTTTTAGTTTTTTTAAAAAAAAAACTTTTCTTTTTTTTATTTTTAAACTGTAGCAAACTGCAAGCAGTTGCTGCAGTTTAAACCACACATGGAGCTCTGCAGAGCTCAGCTTTGACTGCAAATGCAACACCAGGTTTTAAAAGCTGGTATTGCATTAAATAGAGATCCAGATCAGCTGATCACAACCCTCAACACTTTGCAACCAGGGCAATTGCCCTCTCACCCTGCTCCAGCTACTGTTTACCTTTGATAGAATATTTTGGGAAAAATGCCAGTAGGTGGATGGACTGATTAAAATTCACCTGCATGGCCACTTTAGGCATAAAGGAAAGGTTCGTTTTCAGTATGATTCTGTCCCTGATGGAAAAGCAAATAAAGACATTTCGATGATAGGGCATGAAGCTCTGAGACTCATTTTGTAGAAGTAATATCTGTCAGAAGACTAGTCTTCCAGGGCAAATATTTTATATCTGCAGAATTTGCAGGAGCAAAGGGAGACTAAGTAAACCTCTCCGATAATTAAATTCAGATCTCAAGGGGGAGCAATGTGAAACAAGGATAACCTGGAATAGAAATCTCCTTTGAAAAATGCTTTTTATACATTTTTTGAAGCCAGGGAAGAAAAAGAAGAACATTTCGGGTGGAAAGAAGATACAGCTTATATGTCTGGTGGACTTCTTCGAAAAGGTCACTAAAGCAATATACTGGGGTTAGATGGTACATACTGCCAATCATGATCTGGCCAAAGCATTTAACACAATATTCAACTAAAGAATTGTAAACAAGCTTACAGAATTAAGTATTAACAGATATATCACCTGCTGGACATTCAACTGCCTTACAGATAGGACGTAAGAAGTTAGGATCAGGCAGTCTACCTTGACAAAAAGGCAAGTCACTAGCAGAGTGCCTCAAGTTTCAGTGTTGGGGCCACACCTGTTTGGCATCTACTTCTCTGAAATCCCTCTAGCTGACTAAGTTCATAGATGATTGCAAATTAGGTGCAATCCTTTAAATCCCTCCAGACACAACTACTCTCTAAGAAAGCCTAATAACTGGTGCCTGAGTCATGGTCTTAAGCTCAGTACCAAGAAGTGCATAATATTATCTTTCGGTAAGACAGACACCCCTGCAAATGACTACATTGATAATACACCCCTAAGAGGGATTTGGGAACATGTATAAACAGCCACTTGGCCTTTGACCATGATTATATAGGTATATATATATATATATATATATATATATATATATATATATATATATATATATACACATATTCACAGTAGTAAGGAAATTGTTCTATGTTGCACAACATATAAGGAAGAGTGTAGCCAGGTCCAAATGTCCCTTTGGCATGTACCTGACCAGGAATATGCAACAAATGGAGTGTGCACAGAGGGCCCTACAAAAACAAACAAAAAAAAGAATACATGGCTTAGAAAAGAAGTTCTACACAGACTGCCTCAAAGCCTTGTCCTTATACTGAGTATCTTAAAGGCTGGTGAGAGGTGACCTATGCCTGGCCTACAAAGCATCCTCCTATCCAGTCGTAATGGATCTGTTGCAAATCTGCAAAACAATCGGCATCAGAAATATCTGATCTAAGGACCTAACCCTGCCTTTACCATAAATAGGAAATACTGGAGAGGCAGATATGTGTTCCAGATGCCACCACTTCTTTGGAACAGGTTTTCCATTCATGTGAAGCAAAGGTTTTCTTTGTACTTAGACAAAACCTGAATCAGTAGATCGAGAATGGTAAATTTACTCCAGGTCTAGTACCTATGTCTGCATTAGAGAAGAAGCTTATAAATGCTAGACTACTAATCCCAAAACACACACACACACACACACACACACACACACACACACACACACACACACACACACACACACAAAACCTAAGGGAACAATACCTTCATAAAATTTGTGGGAAGCGTGGCTAGGCTAAAAAAAAAGTCCTTAGGGTTTATAACCTACTACTCTCCTGTGATATAAACAGTCAGTAGCCATGGTGGACTGAGGGAGGGCTTTGAGTAAATGATTTTCTGAAAAGAGATTAAGGCAGTTGAGCTGACTGCAAATTATCTTAGGGGGTAAAAGAAAAATAAATATCTCAAGAAGAGACATTATGTCATTCCCCCCAAACAAAAGAGACAGGCCATTTGGAAATCCTTGTATGGGACTTGCCTACCTACCACACACACAGATCTTCCGATTTTGCTAGACATAAGACTTTCTACAACTTTTAATTAAAAAATGAAGCAAGATCCCTGAGGGATACTTATCTGTTTAGAAACGTAAAATAAAAGATGACTGCCGAAACTGAAGTTGCTGTGTAGAAGAAACATCTGCCTTATCTCTTCAATGCCAAGAAAGTTCTGAATTTTGGAGTTTATACATCCCCTTTTATACCAGAATGCTTTCATGCTTCAATGGACACAGCACGTGTAAGGAAGGCACCCAAAAGTTTTTGTTTACTGACTAGATATCCAGTCCCTGGCAGAGTACATCCCGTATTACTTTATGTTACTGCAACAATCATTTAATGATGAGCATCTCTAGCCTCTGTCTTAATGGGGTGGGAGGGCTACCTGCTCTTGCAGTGACCACATCTCCAGCTATATGCTGCATGCCATTGTTTGCTACTCCTTTAATTATCATATTTCACCTTCATACTACAGCTCCCGTGCACATTGCAATCAATACTTACAAGCATCTGCATTTACTGTAGCGGGCTGTGCATTAAAAGGGGCCTCAATATCCAGTCTATTTACTTAAAATTAATAATTAAATGAGAAGAATGAATACGTAAATAAATAAATTATGGAGATTTAGAGCAGACATAGGGACAATAGTAAAAAGAAAGGTAATAACTACAGTGACTGAAGTCTTACAAAAGCAGTGCAAACAGGAAAGTTAGACCAAGGAGTCATTATATGCTGTCAAATATTGTTTTCAGATGCCAAGCTAGAAGCAATTTACTAAGACACTTTTTATAAAAATATTGAATTTTCTTCAAAAAAATAATTTTATGAAAAACGTCTTTGCATAAAATGTATTCATTTTGGTCACTGGAAGTTTATACAATAACAGTTCAAACTTAGCTTCACCAAATGTAGAACTAATCCAGTTCTGAGATTATAGCTTCAGTGTTAAGAATTCTGCAGAGAAATGTGAAAATAAAATGAATACTGATGTTGTATGGTGTGGAAGCTCTGCTCTGTATATTGGATTCTTTGCCACAATTGTAGAAAGTGCAAAGGGCTCATCTCCCTGCAGATGAGAATGGGGGGGGGGGCATTGTTACTACCACTAGATAAACAATTTCTTATGATGTGAATTTTCAACAAACTGACATTCCAACTGGTTGCATTTATGTTTAGTGATCTGCAATGTACCAAGTCCTTATATTTTTTGTTTATGTACTTTGTAGTCATGTTACTGATCTAGAGTCCCTCTGGGTATAGAATCCTACTTGTTCTAGAAGAATGCGGACTTACAATTTGTTATTACATAATAATTGTATACACTGTTAGTAATTTATGGTGCCATTGTTAGCCAATCAGAATTTTATTCTTAATGGTCCAAGGAACACAGTATAATACATGTAGTTCCAGCCTTCCGAAAGTCAGGGTTCTTTGTTATAATCAGTCTCCACTTTCACATAGTTCCTTCACATTTTTCTCTTAATTTCAATTTTTTTATTGCTAAATATTTTATATCTGTTACCATTTCCACTCTTACAAGTTCTCTTTATGGCAGAACTTGTCGACTTTGCTTCACAGTTATCTTACCAAACGATTTGCATACTGCATTGAACTTCTTATACCATTCATTAATTTAGTAATCCCAGAAGTGATGCAGATTTCTTGCATTTTTGCAGTTATCACAATGTCAATGCATTCACTAGATAATACTAATAATGTAGTGCTATGATGAGGTGCTAGTTTATCACTCAGTACCTGTCAGTCCAGTCACTGAAAGGCATCAGTATTTGTCATTGTTAGCAGTTCACCTTTCAACAGTTCAGAGTTCCTGTAAATGTGGGAGTGCCTCCATTGTACACGATTACATTGTTCCTTGTTTGCAGATTAAAAACTGTAGTCCCTCCCTAGCCTTTGTGTGTGCTGAATGTAAAATAGGAGATGTGGTACATCCAGATAAGGTCGATAGGCTTGACCCCTGGGGCCTTGGTATGACCTCATGGTAAACTTTTCCACTCTGTTAATTAAAGAACAGAGAACTACATTTATTTCAAATTTAAAAGGGGGGGGGGGAGGGGTAAGAAACTTAGTGTTGTTTCAGGGCTGGAGTTATCTCCTGAATACAGGTCTTTTATTTATACAGCATCTACACAAAATATTTTTGTCACAAACTTTACTAAAGACTAGACTGGCCAAAAAATTAAACAGATTTCCCTTCATTTCATTACATGTGCTTTCTTAACAAAAGGAGACAGCAAACATATACATTTCCATTCGGTCAGCACTGCTGTTCCATTTGACAGCCATCAAGCTTATTTTTTGTCTTTTATAGGAGTAAGGGCAATCCTAGCATGTACAGCCTCAGGGATATCTGGGTCTGTCTTAGAATCACTACAAGTTTCGTATCACTTCTTTGACTACTAGTACCTGTTGAAAACCATCTGTACCAGGTGAAGTGGGGTACAGGAAACAGCACCCTAAGAGATTTGTGTAACTAAATAAAGTAATTTACACATTACACCACATTTGTTAGAGAAATGGGGCTGCTGCGAAATCTGTTTAATATCAGTCTTTAAAAGACTTGCATCTCATAAACCTTGCTGGGCTGGGGAGGGATGCAGAACACTGTTTGGTCAAATTGTTTTTACTTCACCCTAGAGTGAAAATTGTTGAGGAAATACAGATATGCTATGGCTGATAATTATTACATACATGTCTGATTTCCTGTGAATCCATCCAGTCAAACAAAAAAGTACAATTGTGTAAGTTAACTGACCATAACAGTAGATATTTGAATAGATCATTGTTCTAGTAGCCTAAGCTACATGGGAATAATCAGTGTTGGGGCACTTCCACGTGCTTTAACTACTGAAAAGGACAGCATTATAAAGTCAGTAACTAGTAAACCAAAGCTTCAAAGCTTTCCTGCCTCAGAGTAAAGGAGACTAGATCACTGTGTTTTAGGTATATGCAAAGGGCAAAATAAAAAACTATTCACACTCGCACAAAAAGCATAACACAAAAAAGGAGTTGAGGGATGGTGTTCTTATAGCATCAGTGATCTATTAAAATTTCTACTGCTACAGTAAGTTAGCTTATACAACTCTGCTGAGTTCATCATTAGATCACGGTTGCAGTAACCTAAGTTGTATTGGTAAGTTACCAGAGTTTAGAAAAAAAGGAGGAAGAAGGGTCAGAGTCCAGGAGCTCCTAGAGAATAGTCCTAACAAAACTTGCTTTGGACCAAATCCAACTGGTAATGTTTTGTAAAAATATTCACAGAATACCACAGTGTTGCCCCTAGAATACTTCTAGAATCCACTCCTTTCACAAAGCCACAGAACAAGCCAAGGCCCTAGAAGAATGGCCCTGTCTCTGCCTGGAAGTGACTTGTGATGGTGAAAGCAACAGCAACAAAAAAAAAGTATAAGACAACCATTTATAAACTGCCTGTTTTAACACAGACTGTCCCTTTTTTACTCTCATAGCAAATAAACAGTTGATCTACTGCCCTGAAGGTTTTAGCTCTGTCAGTGCAGTTTCTGACTTGACTGTGGACATCCAGAATATGTCAAATCCTTTCTCCATTATTTTCTGGATCTGGAAGGAAGATGAGAGATGAATAGCCTGGCTCAAGGCAAACTGTGAAACCATTACAAATATAAAAAAAGAATTTGTTCTCAAAGATGTCCTATCCTTATGAAAATTGAGAAAAGTTGGACTCACCATAAGAGCTTGTTACACAGGTAGATTATACTCTTCTAGCAGATGTCAGATCAATGACCAACACTGTTTTCCAAGTTATGAACTTCAATTCAGCCTTGTGAGATGCTTCAGATGGAAAAGTATAAGTTTCTCTAAATCAAAACGGAGTTTCCCAGAAGACACTTCTTTTCTGGTTGAATCTATATGCAGTATCCTTTCAAGAACTGTTTGACTTACTATTAGGCCAGAGGATAAAAACACACAAATAGTGTAGAACCAGACAAATCCAGGCCTTAAAAGTTTCCTGGTTCTTTCTTTGGCACCAACTAGAAAATCTTTTGCACTTACACATCCAGTAGCAGGTTTCTTAGCCTCCTTAATACCTGCTGTATATACTCAGAAAACAAATGCCTAAAAGGTATTAAAACTCTAACATCCAGGTAGTCAGTTGAAGAAGTTGAAGGATGGGATAGTCCATTTTGTGAGAAAGCTTATGATAATTGCCCATATCCATTTTCAAAAGAAGAAGGAGCCACTGTTGCATCTGCCAAAAGGGAGTCACCTCAATAATCTATGGGGTGTCATTTGAATCATTAGAATAATGTGGTTATCGATAGAAATGGTGGAAAAGCATTCAGAAACATTCCCGTCTATGGGGATAAGAAGTCATCTGTCTTCCAGGTCTGCTTGCAATAAATCTTGGTGCAAATTTTTTTTAATTGTCTGCTGTGTATGGATGCAAATAGATCTATCTGAGGAGTTCAACACAGCTGGATCAATTCCTGGAATACCCCCAGGTTTAGTTTCCATTTCTGAGGGTCTGTCCTGGTCCTTATCAGCTTATTTGCAATAATGCATTGCTCTGACAGGATGTAGGTAGCCTACAGGGATAGACTGTGATGAGTTACTAGGATCCAGACTATCACAGCTAGTTTGCAAAGGGAGTATGACCTGGTTCCCTTGTTTGTTTATGCACTACATCACTGTGGTATTGTTGTCTGTGATTATTAGCAGAGGACTTGGAATCCAAAGATGGTTTAGAGCATTTATTATTGCCATCTTTTCTTTGACATTTATGTGTTTCAGTCTGTCCTACTTGTTCCGCAGGAAACAGTTCTGTAAGCAAAGTTTGATGCATCTTTGGTTACAGATTGAGTAGTAGCTGGAGGGGGAAGTGGAGGCCTGATTTGAGAGATAACTGGTCCACCCAACAAAGTAACTCCCTTTTGACAAATCTCAATGGTTAAATCTGAAAAGATAGGGGTTGTTGTTGTTGGGTCTAGACAGATTTGAGGAAGCACTGAATTTTCCTCATGTAAAACATAGTCAAAGGAATCATGAGAATCGTAGATGCTATGAAACACAAAATCCTGAGATATTCCCTGGCTGATGTCAAAGACTGGTTAGAAAACATCAGAAACTGTTCCTTGCAAAGGTGTACTTTGTCCTGAGGAAAAATCACCCTCTTGATGGATGTATCCAGAAAGCATTCCTGAAATATTATCCTGTGAGAAGGAATGACAAAAATTTCTTAAAGTTCAGCTTAAACCCCAGGCTGAGAATGAGGCCCTTTACTCAAACACAAGATTCTTGACACTTTATAAAAGAGTCTGCAAATATAATTCAGTCATCTAGATAAGGAAATATGTGAATGCCTTGCAACCCGCAGTGATCCATTACTGATCCCAGGCACTTTGTAAATATCCTTGGAGCTTTACATAGCCCAAAGAGTAAGACAGAGAACTAAAAATGTAAGCCAGACACAGAAAATCTTTAAAAACATTGGAAGTCTGAGAATTGGGAAATTATGATAATGATCTTTGAAATCTAGAGTCACCAAAAACTGAGAGGTAGGATTTGAGGGTTCAGAGATTGTAGGGCGAGCATCTTGAGCTTTGGGACTTTTAATGTAAAGTTTGGAAAAGAAAGGTTCTCCAAGTTCCTTCTTTCTTTGGCACCAGAAAATTATTGAATAAAACCCCATCCCTATTTTTTCAG
The DNA here is from genome assembly GCF_019279795.1 of Protopterus annectens. Taxonomy (NCBI): domain Eukaryota; kingdom Metazoa; phylum Chordata; order Ceratodontiformes; family Protopteridae; genus Protopterus; species Protopterus annectens. The sequence goes on along the minus strand of NC_056744.1, from coordinate 98,741,629 downwards.
GTGGGACTGGTATAATGACAGTACAAAGAGCATTTGTACCAGGATCTGAGAAAACAGAGAAGTTTGGTTTGATGGAAGAGGAGGAATCCACTGTAATGGAGGAAAGGACTCTCAAAGCCTGTTGCAGCCCTTTTGAATGATTCTCAGAATCCATTTTGATACGAAGATATCTGATGCTATAGATAAAATAATTATCTAGACTTTGGGATAGATTTAATGGGATGCCGGGGTAGGGAGGGGGAAACAGAAAAAGGGGCTTATAGCCAATCTGCCTTTTTAAACTGTACTTGATTTTGGGATCCCTCATTCTTTTTTGAGCCTCCCTAACATTGCCTTTTGAAATTCTGTTTTCCTCAACCTTACTGACACTGCTTGCTCTGTTTCCTATAAAAGGATCCTGAATTGGGAGGAAAGCTCTTACTAAACATTGGCAGGAAGGAGGGTTGAAAAATTTGAGTGACCCAATTAATTAACTTCACTCATTCACTAAATCTTTTAAGGACCTCAGAAGGTAAAATGTTTACTGGCAACATCTAAAAACATTACTTTCTCTGTATCTAGGGAAGCATTCACGATCTCAGCTTTGACATCCTCTGGTTAATTTTGTGAGAGTAACCCAAGCAGACATTCTCTAAGTAGCCAAACAAACATTCTCATTTCTGATCCAGGAGCCGCTTTCTCTAGATACAGAATCATCAGAGTCATAGCAGTACTTCAAAGAGTGCTTGGTCACTTAAAAAACAAAGGATAGTAAAGATTTCAGAGCTGTCTTAATCTCTGAGGGAAGGAGGCTGGACTGTTAACTTTCTCATATTTTCAAAAGAAGCAAGCAGAATATTTTTACATATTTGCCTGACAATTCAGAATTCTGAAAGCTAAAGTAGAAGAAGAATATACATTCTTCCCAAATCTATCAAAAGCTTTCCTGTGTTTGCCAGAAGGAATATGGTTTTGACAAAGAAATAACTACAGGGTCTGATTTGGGATTTCAAAATAGAAAACTGCAGATCTGGGAAATGTTATATAATTTATTAGAAGTTAGGGGGAAGGTTGACTGTCAGGCATATTGAGGACTGCCAGGAAACATCCTCTAATGCTGGTAAGACAGGAGGAAGTGTTATAAACTGAAGAAACACAGCTGTAATAAGTCATAATATCTTTGCTGGGATAGTGGAATTTTATTCTGCTCCTGAAATAACACCTTTATTCTGATTATAGTTTCATAAAAACATAGTGCTTCAGGGGGAGAATCTGAGGAAAACTTTTCTTTAGATTCAGATTCTCCTTCCTGTGATGTATGGACAAGAGAAATTAAATCCAATTCAAATTCTTGTGAATCACACTGGGATTCAATATCTGAAAGGGGAATATTTTTTTATTTTAAAATTCTGTAAGGAATCAGAATTTAATGAATGAAAAGCTTGAAATAAGTCTTTAGCAAAACCCATCCAATCTTCCCTGTCCATCCTGTATGAAACAAGAAATGACATTTGCTTAACTTTCTGTCTTCTTTTCCAGGGAGACAACCAGAAAAAGACCAACTAAAAAAATAGGCTCTTCCATGGGAATCAGGCTCCTTAGAACAGTTTTGTGGTAGAGCATCATCCTCTCCCTCCACCAAGACAAGCGTGTATCTCTCTGTCTTGCCTAAACAGAACAACCAAACTGCCACAGAGAATGTGTTTGTCTTCCAGTCCTTAGCGGCTCCTCGAGAAGCAACACCAGAGGAACTGGGTGAAGTCAATGAGTGGTCTAAGGCACCTGAATTGGCCACAGCAGAGTCATTCACTGGTGGCTGAGCCAGTGAGGAAAGCAACTTGACTACCAATTACTCCCATAATACTTTCTTTCTTTTGCACACAGGGGAGGAAAGAACTGAAGTGCTCAAAGCCTGGTCAATACTCTACCCAGAAAAAGTGTCTGATAAGTGAGTAGCTGAGTCTTTAATAGTCAGAACTACTTGCAGTTTCGAAGTGCAATTTTTGATGACAATTATGAAAAACTTTGTATCTTTAATTTCTAGCAAAAATGCAAAAGTTGTACACAGAAAAAAATATTTTAAAATACAGTATCCACAGACAGGGAAACCTGACAAAAGTTAACAATTCTGAGGCAAAACCTTTAGTGACAACCACTGAAAACACTACTCTTACCCTAACTACATAATTTTCTAATGAAAAAATAAAATTTTCTTTACAGATTTCTACGAAGTGAAAGGTTTATCCCAGAGCAGTACTTATCTGCCCAGTATCAGTAAAGTACTACCTGACTGTCACTCACTCGAGACAGACAGACAGAGATCACTTCAATGGCAAAAAAGTTCTGAAGGTTTGGCATCCTAACCACTGACTTTATACTGCTCTTCTTAAGCTGTTCAGTGGTTCCAGCAAGTAGAAGGCACCTTAAAGCTTTGGAAACCGACTGGTTGTCATATCCTTGGCAGAATATAACCGATATAGCTTAAGCTACTCAAAAGTGATCAGATGATAAACATCTACATAAGCTAATTAGAGACTTTATAACTGAGACGATCTATACCCAAGCATGCATGAGTAAAACTACTAAACTTTAAACTTGAAAATATATTCAAACTTGAATTCCTACAAAGTAAACTCTGGAGACAAGAGATAACTTGCAAGGCTGCAAAATTAGCGTGCTGGGTCAGATAGGATACTAAATAAAATCAACAGGAAGCAGACAAGAGGAAGTAGAGAGTACAAAGTAGTACTGTTCAGTGTCAGAATCATTGGAATAAATGAATCAATTGTTTGTACAGCTTGGGGACGGAAAAGAAGATATTGCAAGCAAAAACAAAAAGTGTGCTAAAAAGGAATTTTTTTTTAAGTTTTCTCTGAAGGTGGGGAAGGGAGAATGTTGTTCCTTTAGTTTTGTGTGTGTGTGTGTGTGTGTGTGTGTGTGTGTGTGTGTGTGTGTGTGTGTGTGTGTGTGTGTGTGTGTGTGGGCAGGGGGGCATATTTTAACAGCAAGGATGGAGAACGAACAGTTGGTGCAGTGTAGCTTGGTTTATGGAGGTTGGATTGGGGGTTGTTTGGGAGAAGCGTCTGAGGTTGCAGTGTGTGTGTTTAATATAAAGTTTGCCAGCTAGTGGTGGGAGAAAGATAGGCTGGAAAGAGACCCTAGTAGTAGGTCTACTCTGTGCTGCAGTGACAGCCATTTGGCTTTGAGAGTGAGACAGTGCTACCCATGAGAGGGTGTGTTAGTGATGAAGTGACAAATTTTGTTTTTGATAGTCCATAGTGTGGGCAAGTTTTTCTTAGAGACTGTGGCTTTTACAGGGTAGTCCATATTCGATGTAGGCTATAAGGATTCCTTTCCTTATAGAAGCCCAGGCTGGAATGTATAAGTGAGAAAACATTTGCTCTTGATTTCTCAATATAAGTATCGAATGTTAGTGACCTGTCTAGCCACAAACTAAGGTATCTGAAGGAGTTTGCTGTTTCTATTAGTGTGCCGCAAAGGGTAGTGATATTGAGTGACTTTGGTGATTTCTTACATTCCTGGGTGATGCCGAACAGCATGCTGTTCGTGTTTGTGAGGATAAGTGTTAGTTTGTGGTTAATGAGCCAGGAATTGAGGGAATTAAAGGGTTAGATTCAATAAAGCCTACACTAAGTACACACTAAGTGTGCACAATATGTATTTAAAAACATCCCTACCACATTTTTTATGATTTCTAGTCACTCAGGGAGATTACACTAAATGTAGATGTAGTCTACACTTTGTGGTAACCTTTATGAATCCCTGTTAATATTTAAAGCTGCAAGAAGGTCAGAAGAAAAACTAAAATTAGGAAGAAGAAGTTGTGAGTTATGTCTTTGTTGTCTGTTCACTCAGAACGATGTACACTTAGAGTAGGCAGTACTGAATCCCAGGAAAGTCTTTTTGCAATTGTGTTTCCATTGTAAAGTGGTTGTGGCAGGGCCTAAAGATTACCATTTCATCAACGTAGAGGATTAGTTGTAGAGCTGGAAGGTCATGAGGTAGCTTATTAATGAAAATAAAGAAAAGAAGTAGTGCTAGGATCGAACCTTGGGGTACTCCCATTGAAAGAAGTGTGGCCTGAGAAAAGGAAGAGCCTAATTCCATTTTGAAAAAAAGTACAGTTGTGCAAGAAAAGTTACCATAACAGGAGATGTTCGAACGATCACAATGCATTAGCCTGCAGTATATGGGGTTATATCTTGCATAGGATCTAACAGCTATCCAGCTTCCAAAGCTTCAGGATGCCATCAATTTGCTCAAACCATTAGCCAGCTTAAGCTGAGCTGACAAATCAAGTTTGGTTGCCAAGCCCCTCAGAGTATTTATGCCAACATTAAAAAGGAAGGCTCAGGCCCTGAGAGTAGAAAAAAAGAATAAACATCCACACCCTGGCAAAAAGTAGACAAAAAAATCAAGGGGAAGAAGTGAAGGAGCAACTACTTCAGCAGTGACCATTTGTTGGCATGTTTACTTATCTACTGTTATGCTAAGTTTACTTACACAGCTGTACTATGTTCACCATGGTCATTGCTGCAGTAGATTACCATGCTTAAAAGAACTGTGAGGAGAAAGGATGGGGGTCCAGGAACCCCTAGAGATTAGTCCTAGCAAAGCCAGTCCTGGACCTGGACAAAGAATCTAGTTTGTAATGTTTTGTAAAAGCATGCACAGAGGAATAGCTTGCTGCTTCTGGAATACTCAATAAATCCAACCTTCCAAAAATCCATAGAGGAAGTCATGCCCATGGCAGAATGAGCCTTGCCGTTGCCTGGAATAGTTTTATTATGGTGGGAACAACAAAAGGTAATTGCCTGAGCAAACATTTGGAAATAGTCTGCTTTGACACAGGTTGTCTTTTCTTCTTATCATCACAAGAAATGAACAACTGAACATAAGTTCTGAAAGATTTTGTTCTGTCAAGGTAGTACCTGAGTTACATGTGGATATCCAAGGTAAGAAATATCATTTCTCCTTAATTTTTGTTTCAGGAAAGAAAGCAGGCAGATGGATAGTTTGGCTCAAAGAGAACTCAGATAACCCTTTAGGCATAAAAGAAGGATTAATTTTCAAAGAAACCCTGTCTCTGTGGAAAATAACATAAGGATGACCCGCCATATGAGTTTGCAACTCAGATATCTACATCAAAGCAATCAGTAAAACTGTTTTCCATGTTAAGAACCTCAAGTTAGCCAGATGAGCTGATTCGAACAATGGAACACACAATAGCTTATTTAACACAAAATTAGAATCCCAAGGAAAAGCCACCAGCTTTTTTGGAGGTTTCTTATGCAGCAGCACTTTCAAAAACATTTTCACGTAAGAATGCATTGAAAGAGGGGGGTCCATGGAGAGACATGCTGAAATGGCCAATAAATGAACCTTGACAGAGGAGAAAGACAGAACATAGGATAGTAACTGCAACAAATTTTGCAACACCAGACGTGAATGGGCACTAAATATTTTGCTGGCACCAAGCAGAAAATCATTTCCGTTTGTTTATATTTGACTTCATAGTGGTAGCCTTTCTCGCCTCCATCAGTACCTGCTACACTTCCTCAGTAAACGGGTGACTAAAAGGTCTTAAGGCCCTATTATCCAGGCAGTCAGTTGTACTTGTTTGGAGTTGGGATTTATCAAACACCCCTGTTGTGTGACTAAATTCTGTCTACAAGGAAGCTGTGGTAATTGCCTCTGGCCAATCCAGAAAAAGGGGAAACCACTGATAACTGCACCAGAAGGGAGTCACTGCAATGATCCTGAGGGATTCCTTCTGAATCTTCAGAAGAACCCTTTATATCAGGGGAAAGGATGGAAGAGCATACAGGAACATTCCTGTCCAAGGAAAACAAAATGCATCTGTCTTCCAGGCCTTCTTGCAAGGACTCCTGGAACAGAATTTTGCCAATAGATTGTTTGGAGAGTAGGCAAAATGGCCTACCTGAGGAATTACCCACAGATGGATTAAATTTTGGAAGGCCCGCTGATCTAGTTTCCATTTGACAGGGTTTGCCTTTGCCCTTTTCAGCTTGTCTGTCACAGTCTTGCTCTGATGGAATGTAGGATGAATGCACTGCGAAACTATATCCCATGGATAGTCTGCACAGGGAGTAAGACCTTGCTCCCCTTGGTTGTTTATGTACCACATCACTGGGGTATTGTCTATAGGTACTTGAAGAGGTCCTGGGGACCACAGATGATTCAGGGAGTTGAGAGCCTTTATAAGAGCTAGCATCTCTTTTATGTTTATGTGATTTGGTCTGACCTTGCACTTTTATCGCCCTTGACACTACTTCCCAAGCAATGTCAGTGGTTGTAACTACCTACTTTGAAGCAGAAGGAGAGAAGGGAAGACCTGGATTCAGGGATATTTGCTGTCTCCACAAACTGATTTCTCTTTTCACAACCCCTAGAACTGGAATTTGAAAAGATAATGGGTGTTGGTGCTGTGACTTAGGACAATTCAGATGCCAGTGCATCTTTCCCATACAAGAGGTGTCAAGAGAATCATGGATGCCAACAGACTCAGAATCCAGAGGCATTTCCTCTCACTGACGAAGTCTGAGTGGAAAACCTCTAGAATATATCCAAATATAGGTCTATTTTTTTCATGTGAAAGAAAAGCTCTTTGAACTGTGGTGTCTAGCAGGTACCCCAAAAACACAATCCTGTGTGATGGAGCCAAAAATACTTTTGAACATTCCCTTGGAATCCGAGCCTATGTAAGAGATCTCTTACCCAAGTTAGAGTTTCCTAATTCTTTGAAAAAGACTCTGCAAAGATAATAAAGTTGTCTAAATATGGAAAAATGTGAATACCCTGTAGCTTGCAATGAGCTATAACAAGAGCTAGACACTTTGTGAACACCCCTGCATTAGTGGATAGCACAAACGGCAAGTCAGGGAACTGATATTGTGATCCAGATTCACAAAACATTAAGAAACATCTGAAATTTGGATGAACAGGAATTTAATGACATGCATCTTTTAAATATAAGGTTACTAAAACAAAAACTCAAGTGAGGAAAATGGGTAACAGGTTGTGAGGTGAAAGCATTTTGAGCTTGGGTGCTATCACAACATTATTCAGGAAAGAAAGAACCAGAGCTGATCCCTAGGAATTTTTTTGGGTGGGCACTGAAAGCATTCTTGAATAAAATCCTTTATCCAGTTGTGAATGAGAAACTTTTTTATTACACCCTGAGATGACATGTGGTGTAGGACTGGAGCGAAATGAAGGGTTTGGTCTAGCAGGTCAGGAGGAATCTCCTGGGAAGGAGGAAGCTCCTCCTCCTGCCTTCTGTATCTTAAGTGGATCAGCTTCAAAACCCATTTGTCTGAACAATCTGTTACCAAAGAAAGATACAGAGATTCAGACTTTCTGGCGGGGATAAGGGACTGCCAGGATGGGTGAGGAGACAAGGTTCCTGAAATGGTCATTCTGTCATATTTGACTGTCTTTTGTTCTGAGAGGTTCCACTTCTCTTTTTTGGAACCTCACTGACATTACTTCACTGTGGTGACCCCTAACCAGGAAAAGCCTAACGACATAAACAAACAAACTGACATTACTTTACTGACATTACTTTTCTAGTTAGCCATGGTGGTACGGCGGTAGCGTTGTTACCTCACAGCAAGAGGTTCTCCCGTTCGATTCTCGGCTTGGCTTGGGAGTGCCTTCTGTGTGGAGTCTGCATGTCCTCCCCGTGGTTGGGTAGCGTTTGAAAGACATGCGTGAGTAAATGGGCGTGCCTTCATTGAAGGTTGGGCATCGAGCTGGCACCTCGGCGTTTCATAAAAATCTACTGCCAATCATTAGCAGACCGGAGTTCCGCTGTGGTGACCCCTTACTGGGAAAAAGCCGAAAGACAAACAACAACAACTGACATTACTTTTCTAAAATCTGTTTACTAGCATTCAGCTGAGACTGTTTATTTTGTTTCTTGACAAAATTAAATGAGGGAGCAGAAACTCCTTTGGAAAATTTAGAGAAGGATGGATGAAATATCACAGAGATTCTCTGAATCAGTTTATTTCTCTCATACCATTTTTGGATAATCCCTGCAGCAGAGGCACCAACAACAAAATCTTTATCCAAAGAATAATTTGAAATGTCATTTTGACATCTTCTGGGAGGTTCTGAGAACACAGCCATATAAAATTCTCATAACAGTACCAGCAGTATCTACATACTCATAAACACACTTCAGATAACAAGTAGTGACAGGAAAAATACAAGAAATGAAACCACACAAAGCAGATTTTTTTCTCACAAGAGGAAAATAAAACCAAAACATTGTTCATACTTTCACAGTTAGTATTAACTTTAATAAATGAGTTTGACAATTCAAAATTCTATAAATCAGAGTTGCAGAAGATTACACGTTTTTCCCCAAACTTATCAATAGATTACCATCCTTGTCAAAAGAACGATTAGAATGAACAAAATGCTTGGAAACAGCTGAATTAACAAAAGCTGTAGCTGCTGGGTCACGTCTGAAATTAGTGTATAAAAATTTGAAAGAGTAAGGAACTTTGTACATTCTATTGCTTTCTTGGGAACAGTAGGTTGGCTGTGACAAACACATCCTGCAATGCTGACAGCACTGGGGTATGGGTAAAGGTTCTGGGAATTCCAGTTGTTTTAACACATATTGTGTGAGGGACTGAGAAACAATGTTCTCCCACTGAAAACACAAGACACATTCTGAAAATAGTGCATTTGAAAGTGAATTATACACAAGGAGATTCAGATACCAAACTCTCCTCAAAATCTAAAATGGAAATCTGAGGAGGAAAAAAAAACTTGTCCTTTCACATTCCTTTTCCCACGTTAAACATAGTAAAAAGCACTTTCTTAAGCTCCGAAATGCAAAAGAAAACAGTCTCTCCACTAAAAAAGCAGTTTTTAACAACTTTTGCAACTTTTTACCACAAAAGTAAAAAGTGAGCTCCCATTTAAAAATAGTTGTTTCTTCACAAAGAACTACTTTCAACAATAAAAAAGTAAAGTGGAAGGATTTTTTTTCCCCAAAATGGAACTTATCGGCTCATCAACAAAACAACATTAAACCTTGTAAACCCACAGAGGTGCACTCAACTCAGTGGAAGGAAAGCTCTGAAGGGCTTTGTGCACAAACCAGTGTTTCTATTCACCACAGCTCGAGATGACTAATGGTTTCATTTGTATGGAAGGTGCCCTAAAGCCTTGGAAGCTTTCAGGCTGTTGTAGTCTACACAGGATATAAACCATATGGCTTAGGCTACTGCTGCAGTGATCAGTATGATAAACATCCATTGCTGCCTGGACCAGATGGGAGGCACCATAGTGATCTTTGAAAAGTCCTTCTGAATCCTCAGAAGCACCTTGGAAATCAGTAGAAAGGCTAGAAAAGCATACAGGGAATTCCTGTCCAAGGAAAAGAAAAGGCAGTTGTCTACTAGGCCTTCTTACATAGAGTCCTGGAACAGAATTTTGACAGTTGATTGTTTAGAGAGGAAGCAAAAGATCTATTTGAGGTGTTCCCCACTGATGGGTCAAATCTAGGAAGACTCCCTGATTCAGCTTCCACTTATGAGGGTCTGCCCTGATCCTGCTGAGCTTGTCTGCCACACAGTTTTGTACAATGGGATGTAAGAGCATGCAGAGTAAGATTGTGCTGTGACACAATATCCCATGCTAACAAGGCTAGTTTGAACAAGGGGTAAGATCTGATTCCACCTTCCTTGTTTATGTACCACATCAATGTGATGGTGTCTGTAAACACGTAAAGAGGTCCCATGAATGACAGATAACTCAAACAGTTGTGCATTTATAAGAGCTAGCATCTCTTCTATGTTTATGTGTTTTGGTCTGTCTTTTTTGTTCCAAAGACCCTGCACTTTTATGCCCATTGACACTGCTCCCCAAGTAAAGTCTTCGCCATCTATTGGGACTGACTGTTCTGGAGCAGGAGGAAAGAATGAGAGACCAGGAGTCTGAGAAATTTGATGTCGCCATCACACGATCTCCGTTTTTACAAGTGCAAATGCTGCACTTTGAAAAGTTAATTGGGTGTTGATGCTGGGACCATAGAGATTTCAGATATACATGTGAAGACTTAAAAAAGGTATCATGTGAATCATGGATGCCATAAATCCCCAAATCCTGATGAATTCCCTTGTTAAGGCAGGACTCTGAGAGGAAAACCCCAGAAAATGATTTAAATATGGATCTATTTTTTTTTTCCTGTGGAAGAAAAGCTCTTTGTACGGGGGTGTCCAGCAGACATCCCAGGAAAACAATCCTGTAAGAAGGACTCAAAAAAGTCATCTGAATATTCTCTTGGAATCCCAGCCTATATAGGAGATCCCTTACCCAAGACAGAGATTCCTGACACATTGAAAAAGACTTTGAAAAGTAAAGCACATTTTCTAAATATAGAAAAATATGGATATCCTGTAGTCTTCAGTGGGCTATCACAGAAGGTAGACAATTTTGAGCACTCTTGGTGCCCAAAGCATAAGGCCAAGAAAGGATAATGTGATCCAGACACAAAAACACCTTAACTCATTGCTTCCTGCAAGAGTATAGTTGTCAGAGTTCCTGTGCAACCTGTAAGAGTATTCTTGTCTTTACAGGAAACTTCCCTGTACTCCTGAAATGAGTATACTTATCACAGTTGTCAAAGTCTAATTTCTGATGTTCTGGTAAAGGTACATACAAATAAGTAAGGCAACAAAGTGGTATTTACCAGCTGACATGATTTACTACAGATGTAGTAGTCTCTTCAACTTTATGGTTTAAGCACTAAGTAGCCTATCTACCACAAGAGTGGTTTTTGGCCCAGAAATTGTAGTTTATTGGCCATTTGGGCAGTTTTTCCATCTCTTTCAACTTTCTGGTTTAAAAGCCTGTGTTTGCACTTGTTTTCCACCTTTCCTGTAACTAGTCTAGTCCAGATACAGATTTGCTGTATCCAGCTTCTGAGCCCCCACGCCTTTCTGTGTTGGAGGGAAGGATTCTAGCTTATCAGTGGGACTGGTAAGCCCTAGGTAGCCTATCTACCACAAGATCTAGGTACAGATTCCTAGTTTTAGCACTTGAATTTGTTTATTTGTGCTCAGCACTTGTTCAGAACTTGTTATTAGCACTAAATAAGCTACAAATTACTGCAGAACTCAACCTTCCTCTTTACCTAGAGGAAAACAGTTTATGTACTTACTTTCCAAATTGCTTAGAGAAAAACAATTGTTATACTCACTTTCTTCACTTGTCTAGAGGAAAGTAGTTTTTTATTCAGGCATGTCCAAGGGTCAGCTCCCAGTGTTCTCTCCTGTCTATCTGATGAATCTGTGCATCTTGAGGCAATGTAGAAATTGCCTCATGTACATGGACAATCCTCTCCTCCTACCACCTAACACCACAACCTGTGAGAGATGCACTTATCTAGCCAAACTAGAGGTAAAGCTCTCAACAACCAAGACTGAACTTGACAGTCAAGAGGAGAAGGTAAACACTTGCACCGCACCACACTTATCACACAGTCCCACTAAACCCACACCACCAAAATCCACACATAGAAACACAAAAACATTCACAGAGGCTCTCAATAATAATCCGCTCAAGCAACAGAGACCTCCAAAGCAGAAACACAAGCAACCTCCACCCCCCCAACACAACCCAAATGACACATAGCCCACAGACTCAGTGTGCCAATAAACCACAGCCCGTAAGGCAAACCAACGTACCCAACACACTAGTCATAGTTGACTCTATAGTCAGGTACACTGATAGCCCACTCACCAGGCTAAACAAGGAGAAGGTTACTGTCAGCTGCCTGTCGGGTGCCAGGATCCGCCATATAACCCACGCACTCAGGTCACTCCACAACAAGTACAAATATGACTCTGTCATTGTCCATGTTGGTGTGAACGATCTGAGATGTACCTCCCTGGACTACATGAAAAGAGACATGGAAGAGTTCTCCAATCTTGTAGCCCAGGCAGGTATGACCCTAGCCCTGAATAACATCTTGCCATCGCCCAGAATGATACCTCAGTACAAGGACAAAATGATTGACTTCATCAATTGGCTAAGCTTCTGGTGTCATGTTAAGGGGATCCAGTACCTGTCTGCCTGGGACAACATGGTCGACAGACCACGATGCTTTGCCACAAATGGCCTGCACCTGTCGCCCTTGGGATTCTGGATACTGGCTAAGGCTCTTGCTGTCCCTAATAGTGCCTTTTTAAGGAAAGGTTCAAATGACAAATTCACCACAATAACAGGAACAGGCAAGCAAAAACTGAAGCACTCCTTAAAATGGAGAACATTGATATCTGTGCAGTGACTGAGACCTGGATCAAGGCTCTAGAGAGCACCCCTGCATTACCAGGCTATAACTCATACCGCACATTTTGGCCTTCTAACCTGGACCAGAACACCAAAGGCGGAGGTGCCTCCATATTCATTAAGGATATCCACACCTCCAGGCTAGCTGCACAGCATAACGCATCTGAGGTTATCCAAGTGTAACTAACTCTGGGCAATCCAAATTGTAGCTTGCTACAGCTCTCCCACCATGCCCCAGGATTCCCACTCCTCTTTTCTTGATATACTGGAAAATATTAGGGTTCAACCAAACATGCTAATAATGGGCGATTTCAACTACCCCACCATTAACTGGGAAAACTACTCATGTACCAACTCCTTCACTCAACGCTTTCTGGAATTCGTAAATTCCTATGCCCTGGATCAACTTATCCATACCCCCACCAGGGGCAACAATATCCTAGACCCAGTTATTACCAACATAAGTGACTGGTGTTCCACACCTGAAATCAACTCTTCGTTGGTCAGATCCGACCATAAGCTAATCACCCTAGATATCTGCATACCACCCCCACCCACCATTAAGGAAACCATGGTGAAAAGTTTCTCCAAAGCCAACTTCATGCTTCTTAAGACAGAAGTGGCAAACTTCATGACATCCATGCAGATGGACAATACAGTTACGACTGCTGAATTCTACACAAATGCACTCTATAAGCATTTACACGAGTGCATGGATCATGCTATCCCAAACAGAATCAAGGCACTATCCTCCAAAAAAAGTAAGCTAATCTGGTGGTCCCCTGCCATAAACAAACTCTACAACAGAAGGAAGAAACTGTTGCAAAAGAGAGTAAAATCCCATGAGTGGAGGAGCTGCCTGGTCAGCCTCAGTAAGAAGATGAGATTCCTTATAAGATCCTCCAAAGCTAGCTATGAAAACAAAATTGCCACTGATCCTAAGGGCAACCACAGAGCATTCTATAGCTATGCCAAGAATCTCAATGGCAACACCCAGATCTGCTCTGAGTTACAGCATAACAGCAGGAAAATTACAGAACCAGCTGATATTGCCAACATCCTGGCAGATAGGTTCAGTGTTGACTTTAACCCCCTCTCACCCCCTAAAGGGCCCATATCTATACAGGAAGAATGCAGAGTCTCTGTAATCACATCTATGCTGGTAAAAGCTGCACTCTCTGAAACCAAAAACACAGCATCCATGGGACCAGACAACATCCCAGGCTGCATTTAACATGAACTTCAGAACAAACTGGCTAACCACCTAAGAACCATGTTCAATCATAGTCTCACGGTCAGGCTTTGTGTCCACTGAATGGCGCACAGCAACAGTTATCCCACTCCACAAAGGGGAGCCACTGCTGATCCTGGGAACTATTACCCTATTAGCCTGATGAGCCTGGTCTGCAAGACCATGGAACGTATCATCATGCAACTCATAAACAAAGACATTGGTAACCTCCAAACTTTGGACCCCACCCAGTTCGGGTTTGTGAAAGGCAGAGCATGCCTTCTGAACCTGATTGACTTCTTTGAGGCAGTCACTAAAGTCATAGACGAGGGTAAGGTGGTTCACACAGCCTATCTTGACCTCGCCAAGGCTTCCTATACTCTGGAACAAGCTACCCATCTATGTCAAGCAAAGTTCCTCATTAGCACTCTTCAAGAAAAATCTTGATGAGTGGATGGGAAATAGGAAATACACCCCGGGGATCACTTCTTTGGCTCTGCTCGACATGAGCACAGGAAATTAATTTTATTGGATGGCATAAGCCAGAAAACCTTGTTGGCTAGGCTTACTTAGGCCCTTGGGCCAATAGCCTAGTACCTACATATGAACCTATGAACCAATGTCAGGGAAATGGTCAGCATGGGATGTACAGAAATGGATTAATTAAGGAGTGTTTGCAAAACGTTTTGAAAAATATGACATATTTTCATGTTTACATTAATAATGCAAAAACTGAGTGTGATACTGTCTTCTTGGTGTGGAGTATTCAAGCAGTGGGTGTTACCAAAAAATGACATTAAACATGGGGGGGTAATGCGATGATATTACAAGATATAAATGCTCTGTTGTTACAGTAGTTATGACTATTAGCTGTATTTTCATAACAGCATTAATTTTACAAAAGATGTTTTATCTACTGGTGAGCAAATGCTGCAATCTCATCTTGGAAAACACCCCAGCTAGTCAATACCCCCACAAGAGGTGATAATATCTTGGACTTGGTATTAATCCCTGCAGTATCATCCTGGCTATTAAGATTTGACCATAAAGCGGTAACGTTCAAATTCACCCCCCTCTAGCTAGGGTCAAACAAAAAAACTTCTCCAAAGCTGATTGCAGCCACCTGAGGGATAGTATAAACAGCTTCACAGCCCCCTCCCCCTCTCTGGGAACTGGCACCGGTATCCAAAATTATACCAAATTACTATACGGACATTTATATAGATGCATGGAATCAAGAATACCTGACAGGACTAAATCATCCTCCGCAAGGAAGAGTAAACTTGTCTGGTGGACATCTGCAATAAATAAACTCTATAACAAAAGAAAAAAATTGCTGTCCAGGACCAAGAAGGAGCAGGTCCCCAACTGGATGCAATCTCTCCTTAGCCTGAACAAGCAAATAGGAGCACTAGTGAAATCCTCCAAAACAAACTTTTCAAATTGGCCACATCTACTAGAGACAATCAAAAGGCCTTCTTCACATATGTCCGTGATCTCAAAGGCAGCACCCATATCTGTTCAGAACTGGTGGTCAGGGACACCACATATACAAATGCTGTAGATAGAGCAAACTTGCTGGCTGACAGAGTCAGGGAAAATTTCACCCTTCTGTCCCCCAAATCAGTAAATCAAGACTTTCCCAGTACCTGCCCCCTTCCCCTTATATTTAGGGATCAGATCATCACTGCACTCTCAAAGGAAAAAATACAGCCTCCACGGATCCCAATAACATCCCAGGCTGCATCCTACATGTACTCAGGCAGGAACTTGCAGCACCATTATGTGTCCTATTCAACCAAATGTGAGTTCTGACTTTGTCTCAGCTGAGTGGAGGACAGCCTCTGTCATCCCTTTACACAAAGGTGGAGAGTCCACCAATCTGGGAAATTATAGCCTAACTAGCCTATCTGCAAGGCCATGGAATGGATTATCATGGACCTCATTAACAAGGACATTGGCAACCTCCAAACACTCGATCCCACACAGTTTGGTTTCATCAAGGGGAGGTCATGTCTGTTAAATTTGGTCAAATTTTTTGAGACAGTCACCAAAGCCATGGATGAGGGGAACACAGTGCTACCTTGCTGCTACAGCTACAGCTACCATGAGCTAGCCACCTTTGAGATTATTCCCCAGTCGGGCATAACAGATAAACTCTCTCAACTAGGCATCAATCCATATGTTACCAGATGGGTAGCTAACTGGCTCACTGATAGAACCTACCTTGGCAAAATAGGGGAAGCTACCTCAAGCAGTAGAACCGTATTGAGTGGTGTATCTCAGGGTTTGGTTTTGGGGCCTCTGTTATTTGGGATATACTTTCCTGACATGCAGGCCAAAACCAATGGGCTATGGCTGACTAAGTTTGCAGATGACTGCAAGCTAGGTGCTGTCATCAATTCCCCTAGTGAGGTGGACATCCTCCAAGATGGTCTCACCCAAACAAATGACTGGTGCCAGAAACATGGCCTCAAGCTGAATACAAAATAAAAAGCATCATCATCCCCTTTGGGGAGAGTGATGTCCCCACAAATTATCACATTAATAACAACATCCTAAGGATGCAATCAGTCGTGAGGGATTTGGGCACCCAGATTGATAGCAACCTGACTTTTGACCAACATATTGCTTCCATTGTATGGAAAGCTTTCTACATAGCCCACCTCATAAGTAAGGGTATCTGAACCAGGGACAAAGAGGTTATAAAATCCCTGTATTCTTCCCTTATAAGGTCCATTATTGAGTACAAATTCTCATAGGTTCATAGGTAGGTACTAGGCTATCAGCCCTAGGGCCTATACAAGCCCAGACAAAAAGGTACCCTGGCTTTTGCCACCCAAGAAAATTATTTTCCTGTGCCACTGTCGAGCAGAATCACAAAAGTGATCCCCGGGGTGAATTTCCTATTTCCCATCCAATCATCAAGATTTTTCTTGAAGAGTGCTAATGAAGAGCTTCGTTTGCTATAGATAGGTAGTTTAGTCCACAGTATGGGAAGTCTCTGGGACAGGAATCTAGCCCTCCGGTATGTTCTGTTTATTCTGATGACAAGGTTTGGGTCCCTAGAGCGTGTAGCTCAGAGGGATTGTGATTTCTTTAAGTGGTGCATGTCCAACAGCTCTGGGTTTGACATAGCTTTGTATGTTAGGCAGAGATCACCTCTGAGTAGGTGATATGCAACGGAGTGGAGCTGGACTTTTTTGAGACGGTCTGCGTAGGGCATCTGTTTGAGGCCAGTAATCCTCTTTGTGAGGTATCTCTGCGGCCATTCCAGTTGTTGTAGATGTCTTGTGAGGTACATACCAAACGGGGCGTTGTACTCTATAATAGGTGTAATGAGTGATGAGTAGAGGGGAACAATGACCTCTTTTTTTCTGGATGAGAAACCTTTTGTGATGAGGTGTGCCACGTAGAAGGATTTCCTGACTACTGGGGCAATGTGATTATCAAGGGAGAGACTACTGTCCACCTGTGTCCCAAGATCTCTTATCACACTTTCGGTGTTAAGTATACTACCACCTATGTTGTAGTACATGGGTACAGAGTTTTTACCAAAGGGGATGACAATGCACTTTTTGGCACTGAGCTTGAGGCCATGGCTTTGACACCAGGCATCTGTATCAGTGAGGCCCTTTTGTAGGATGTCTACATTGTTAGGAGTTTTGATTATGGCTCATAGTTTGCAGTCATCTGTGAACTTCATTAGCCAAAGACCTTCTGTGTTAGCCTGTACTTCAGAGAAGTAGATACCAAACAGGAGAGGACCCAGGACTGAACCCTGTGGTACTCCACTTGTCACTGGTCTGAAGTCTGTTTTGGAGTCTGCTACTTTCACATTGTGGGTTCTGTCAGTGAGCCAGTTGGCAACCCATCTTGTGACATAGGGATTTATACCTAGTTTAGTGAGTTTATCTATAATTCCAGAGTGGGGGATGGTGTTGAAAGCCTTGGCAAGATCTAGATAGGCTGTGTGAATCACCTTACCCTCATCTATGGCTTTGGTGACTGCTTCAAAGAAGTCTATCAGGTTTAGGAGACATGATCTGCCTTTTGCAAACCTGGACTGGGTGGGGTCCAGAGTTTGGAGATTACTAATGTCTTTGTTTATAAGTTCCATGATGATACGTTCCATGGCCTTGCAGACCAGGCTCGTCAGGCTAATGGGGCAGTAGTTCCTGGGGTCTGTGGTGGCTCCCCCCTTTTGGAGTGGGATAACCGTTACTGTGCGCCATTCAGCAGGCACAAAGCCTGAGGTGAGGCTATGATTGAACATGGTACATAGGTGGGGTGCCAGTTTGTTCTGTAGTTCATGTAGAATGCAGCCTGGGATATTCTCTGGTCCCATGGATGCTGTGTTCTTGGCTTTGGAGAGTGTGGTTTTTACCTGTGCAACCGTGACTACATGAATTTTGCATTCTTCAGGTATAGAGATGGGCCCTTTAGGGGGTGAGACGGGGGTAAAGTTAGCACTGAACCTCTCTGCCAGGATGTTGGCAATATCAGTTGGGTCTGTATATTTAGTGCCATTGTGCTGTAACTCAGAGCAGTCCTGAGTGTTGCCATTGAGATTCTTGACATAGCTATAGAATGCTTTGTGGTTGCCTTTAGAACCAGTGGCGATTTTGTCTTCGTAACTAGCTTTGGAGGATTTTATCAGGGATCTCAGCTTCTTACTGAGGCTGACCAGGGAGCTCCTCCACTCATGGGATTTTACTCTAGTTTGCAACAGTTTCTTCCTTCTGTTGTACAGTTTGTTTATGGCAGGGGACCACCAGATTGGCTTCCTTTTTTTGGAGGATAGCGTCTTGGTTCTGTTTGGGATAGCATAATCCATGCACTCATGTAAGTACTTATAAAGTGCAATTGTGTAGGATTCAGTAGTCGTAACTGTATTGTCCATCTGCATGGGTGTCATGAAGTTCACCACTTCTGTCTTAAGAAGCATGAAGTTGGCTTTGGAGAAATTTTTTACCATGGTTTCATTAATGGGGGGTGGGGGCAGAATGTGATATCTAGGGTGATTAGCTTATGGTCCGATCGGACCAATGAGGTGTTGACTTCAGGTGTGGAACACCGGTCACTCTTGTTGGTAATGACTAGATCTAGGATATTGTTGCCCCTGGTGGGGGTGTGGATAAGTTGATCCAGGGCATTAGAGTTTATGAATTCCAGAAAGTGCTGTGAAAAGGAGTTGGTACATGAGAAGTTTTCACAGTTAATGGTGGGGTAGTTGAAATTGCCCATTATTAGGCTGTTTGGTTGAACCCTAATATTTTCCAGTACATCAAGAAAAGAGGAATGGGAATCCTGGGGCATGGTGGGGGATCTGTAGCAAGCTACAATTTGGATTGCAGTTTTGCCTAGAGTTAGTTGCACTTGGATAACCTCGGATGCATTATGCTGAGCAGCTAAGCTGGAGGTGTGGCTATCCTTAATGAATATGGACACACCTCCGCCTTTGGTGTTCCCTTGCAGGTTACATGGCTGAAAAGTGCGGTATGAGTTATAGCATGGTAGTGCAGGGGTGCTCTCGGGAGCCTTGAACCAGGTCTCAGTCACTGCACAGATATTGATGTTCTCCATTTTAAGGAGTTCCTCGAGTGAGTGCATTTTGAGATTTAGACATCTAGCATTGGTACATGCAGCAGCTGGAGAGACCACAGAGGTTCCTCATTAGGAGAATCGAGAGCCTCAAAAATCTACCATACACAGATAGGCTAAAAGCCCTATCCCTCTATTCAGTTTCATACAGACTCCTCTGAGATGAACTCTGTCTGGCATATAAGGTGGTCTTGGAAACTGCCTTGATGGGACTGCTGCATATCCGCAAGTCAAGCTCCATTCAAGTAACCTGCACACATGGCCTCAACCTGGTCTGTGACATCAATAGAACTTTGTTGCCTGGACAGATTTATGTCCCAGAGACTTCCCTATCTGTAGAATAGACTCCGTCTCCATGTCAAGCAATGTACCTCTTTACCCCTTTTTATGCGCAACCTGGATAACTGGATGGGAAATAGAAAATACATCCCTGGGATTCCACCTGTGTCCCTGCTGGACAGGGGCATCATGTGCTGATTTGTTTAAACATGGGCTAAACTCTTGGCTAGGCTCATAAGGGCCTCAGGGCCAGTAGCCTAGTAACATCCTATGATCCTATGATCTTACACAAAATATCAGGGTACACAAGGCTGCCACTGATACTTGCCATCTCACACAAATGGCTGTGTAGATTAAAATTGTTTTGAAATATTGTGAAAATATTATATGCATAATTTTCTTAGATTTGGCAATATCACAGACTAGCACCATGCTGTGTCCTCTTGTCATGCATCACTGGAAATCTCTTGAACAGAGGAACAATTATCTCACTGATACCTTGGCTTTATATTGCACACTTACAGAGATATAACCTTTTTTGATTGTAACACTAGTATCTTCTGACAAAGAAATTAGAGTTTTTTTCCCTTAAATCTACAACATAAAATCAGCATCTAAAGGCAGACCTTTGATACAATCAGTTTTTGTATTATTTTTAAAGACTGTAAAATTATTGTTTTTAAAATGTTTCATAATACTTTTGAGCTTTTCCCCTTAGGTCTCTTCTAAAAATAGGCTCCTACGCAGTCGAACTTTCCCAGTAAACAAATGTCAATAAATAAAAATAAACCCCCACAGTATAGCCTATTGTCTACCAAAGTGCTACCATGTTTTACATGTTTTGTAACTCAGCATTTAACAGATATTACAAATTTAATGAAGTGTGTTTTCAGTAAAGGAGGTTGGAGAAAAGCTCTCAGGAAGCAAGTAATCTCCTGGGTTAGAAGATCTCAGGAAGCAATGGTGTTAATTAGCCTCCTACTGTTCAGGATTAAATGAGTTAAGAAATGCCAGTAATCTTGATGAATAGGTATATGAAGATATGCATCTGTTAAATCTAAGGCCAATGAAAAACTCAAATGAGGGGGAAGGGGTAAAGGGCTGAGAAGTGAAAGCATTTTGAACTTGGACACTAAAAAACTAGTTCACAAATGAAAGACACAAAACTGGTGTCTAAGAAACTTCCTTTTTTTGGGCACCAGAAATATCCTTTAATAAAATTCTTCCTCCTAACAGTGGAGGAGGAGACAGCAGGTGTTGTATGACAGGAGGAAAGAGCTGAGTTTGGTCTGGCAAATAAGAATGAATCCCCTGGAAAGGAGTGAGAACCTCCCATTGCCACCTGTAGTCTAGACAGATCACATTCAGGACCTATTTTCCTGAACTAACCTGACATTTTGGAAAGATTAAGGGACCGCTAGGGTGGCAGGGAGTGGAACAGTCTCTCATATAATTGTTTAGACTTTTTTGACTGCCTTTTGTTCTGCAGCTTTATTTTTGGAAGCTCTCTGCCATTGTTTTTCAAACATCTGCTTAACATTTTTTGACATCTCTTGGGAGGTTATGAAAATACAGCCAGGTAAACTCTTTAAAACAGTTTCAGTCACAGCAACTCTGAAGGTAGTATAAACAGAATCACAGATACATTTTAAACAATGAGTAAAAGCTTGTGAAACAGAATAAACCAAATTACACAAAGCAGATTTCTCCTCACAAGAGGAAACTGATGCCAAAACATTCCTCATAATATCGCAATTAGCCAAGATAAACATCAACATATGATCCTGACAGTTTAGAAATCTAAATATTAAAGTTGCAGAAGCTTACATTTTTTCTTCCAACTTGTCAAAAGCCTTTCCATCCTTTTCAGAATGAGAGAGATTAGAATTAGCAAAGTGTTGGGTTTTCAAGATGGCAGTTGAAAAGTGATCAGCTATTAGATTGCAGCTCCTCACTGAGTCACTAATCATCTTGCTCTGTTTGTAGCATTCTGAACAAAAAAATGCCAGCAATTGAGGGTTTTACTCCAATTCTGCACACTTTTGGATATAATTCCTGACCTTTGCACCTGGGGTTGGTCTGCTGTTGTGCTTTACTGACGTCTTCCTGTGCAGCTTGTTCTTAGCTTTTTGGGTCTCCTGGACTGCTATCTAGGTGAAATTAAAAGTTACATAATACTGTTTTCTGTGATCCACAAACCTAGTAGCAATACAACTCAATATGTCTCAATCACAGGAGCAAATAGAAACTTAGATCTCCAAGGCTAAATCTTCAACAATAGTGTCACTGGAAAAATAAGTTGCAAGTTAGTGGCATCAACCAGCACATAAAGAAAAGAAGGAAGATACCTCCCCAAAACTGAAGCTCAAACCAATCTTTGTACTAGCTGATTTAAAGTCTTCCTACTTCCTGTTCAGCATGCAATTGACAATAATTCTGGAAAACTCTTTACTGTGAACTATACATTATAAGACTTCTACAAAAGAATGGAGGCATCCAAGAGCCACATCACCTCATGTAAAGATCTAATTTCAGTGATTAAAACTTCCATTTCCAATCAATCCAAACAACTACAATCAATAGAATAAAAACTAATTGACTTAAAAAGTCATAGAAATCATAACAAAATAGTCATCAGAGGTCTGCCAGAAAAGTAGGAACGGCAAGATCTATTATCTACTATTCACAAATTTTTGCCCAGCTTCTGGGAGATCAAAGCAAGCTGATCAAATTATAATAGAAAGAGCCCATAGAGAATTATATAAATACCAAGCAGATAACAGACAATGATAGATCTATGTGAAGTTACTAAACTATTAAGATGCAAGAAAAACTTTGACTGTTAACAAAATCAAAAAAAAAACAGTATACATGGAAAGGTTACATTTCATCCTTCTCTCAGGATCGGCCAGCCAAAATAAAACTTCAGAAGCAAATCTTTCATCTTTCTGCTCATTCTTAATCCAGAAAAAAAATCTGTTTCCAAATGCTATACCCACCAACTCTCTCTTTTAAATTTAATAACAATAAAGAAATTATTGAATCTCTCTTGGAAGTGAAAAAAGTCTTTAATGATTTGTTTAACTTCAAAATAGACTGATTGGAAGTCTTTATTTTCTCATATTTACAATTAGTGCATTACTGTTCTTATATACCTCATTCAAGCCTATAACATCCTTTTGGTATACTTTAGGTTAACACCCATAGCTCCTTATGGCATCCAAACCTTTCTTGGGACTGACTTTTTAACTAAGTGTCCTAACAGCTTATAATAGGCAATGAGGTTTAAGAGAAGGCACAAAATGAACAATTTATGTAATGCTGCTTTGATTATATGATACATAACAATATATGTGATTTATAATGTCTGCAAATGTGAGCTTGTTAATATACTTTGATTACTTTTTACATAAATGTAAGTTTGTCTGTCTCACAAGTGATAATGCAATAAAGGTAAAAAGAATAGCTTGACAAAAGAAAAAGATTTCTGTACTCATGTAAAGGTAGACCATTTTTCAGTATAAGATATATTTCTGAATCGTCTACCAAATGTGCAACAAAATCTACAAGATTTAAAATTTTTGCCTGGAAGTTTTTACATATATATTTTTTTACCTCAAATAGACTCCAGAAAATTTTTCCTCAAGCAGACAGCAAATGTTGGAGGTGTGAAGGGAAAGAAAGTGATAATTGGGAACATATTTTCTAGTAGTGCGGTCAGTTAGCAGACTTTAAGGATTCCCTGCAGGATGCTTTGTCAGAGATAATGGGTGGACAGATTGGTGTGATAAGGGAGATGATTTTTCTGAGCTATGATACAGAATCAGAATTGCTTAGACATGGTAAGGCTTTGCTGTATCTAATAATGGTGGATGCCAAAAAAGCAATTGCTAGAAAATGGAAATCAAAATCTGAACCAACTATATTAGAAGTACTAAATATAGTAACAGAGATAAAACAACTGGAACTGAGATCTTTAGAAAAGGGTAGGTGCAAACTAAATAGGAAAGAATGGAATTGTGGAAACAATACATACATGGGAGGCATGAGGTTTAAAAGGTGGCAAGACTTAAATGAGCTGTGTAATGTTTGAGTAAGAAAGATTGGGTAGATTATAAGTGATGCATAATGTTTGCAACTGGGAGTGTGTCAATATGGTTAGTAATGTAAAATGCTTGCAATTAGGATTGTGTCGGTGTAGTTTGTTTTCATTTATGTAAATGTATGATTTCCTACATAGTAAATGATGGTTTAATAAATATGTCTCTTGTTTAAAAAAGGCAGGAATTGAACAATTTATGTAATATTGCTTAGGTTATATGATATATAGCAATATATGTGAAGTATAATGTTTATGCTAATATAGTTTGATTACTTTTATATGAATGTAAATTTGCCTGTGTCACAAGTGATAATTCAATAAAGGTATTTGAAAAAAAGATACATTTCTGAAACTTTGTGTGTGTGTGTGTGTGTGTGTGTGTGTGTGTGTGTGTGTGTGTGTGTGTATATATATATATATATATATATATATATATATATATATATATAGTTGCAAATAGTTATTTTACCCATATTCCTTTATTATAGTCCATATTGTGGTTTATTGTTTATTGTTTTTTATTGATGCTATTGTTACATTTGTTCTAATTGAAAACTTTTTAATAAAATGTTATTTGAGAAAAAAAATTAACAAAACATTTAACAGCAGCTGGGTCCACTAAAGCAACAGCTAAGGAACTTTATATAATCTATCGGCTCTTTTTAGGGGCAACAGTTTGGCTGTCAGGAAGTTGAAGGCTGTGACAAAAACATCCTCCAAAGCAGGCAAAACTGGAAGGATAGATGAAGGTTCTGAAAATTCTGTTTGTAACAAATCATAATATTTTCTGAGGGATTGAAAGAACTCACAATTTTCCCACTGAAAACATTGATTGATCTTGGAAATTGTCTCACAGAAAGAGAATCCTTTACAGGGAAAATCAGATGCCACACTCTACTCAGAATCTGAATCAGAAACCCGAGGAGAAAAAAAATGCATCTGTTGCTTCATATTCCCCTACATGTTCAAGATCATGAACCTCTTCAGGGAAAGATGAATTCTTTTTTCTCTTATCTGAAACAGCAATATATGAAGGGTCCAGAGCCAGCACAAGTCCCTCAGCCCAAACCTAATAACTTAATCCTGTTCATAGTAACTGATGCAGCAAAAGACAAATTATTAGTTTTCTGTCTTGTTTTTGACAGAAATGTCTGAATAAACAGACCCAGTATTACCAGCAACAACTTCCTCAGAGACGGGCACAATGTCCTGGTTAAGCAGGTGCACCTTCCCTACCCTTCTGTCAAGACAACAAAAGTGGCTCTCCCTTGCCCACTAAGGGGACACCAACAGCTGCAGCGGATATGTCTAACCTCTTTAAACCATGGTGACTGTAGGGACAATACCAGAGGGAGCTGAAGAAAATGATGAGTGGTCTGAGGAACCAGCTTTTGCCACAGAAGTCACTTGCCTGTAGCTGAGGCAAATTACCTTCCTGTTATGATGGCAAAGGCTGCTTTACAATCCTTTTTTTTTCTTTTTCTGGTTGGAAAAGGGTCCAGTCAAGGAACTGGTACTTTGTCGCATGGTCAACCTGAAAATAGTGCTTGATTCTCATGGAAGCTTAGCAGCAACTGTTAGAAAAACTGGCACATGCCTAGAAAAAATCACAGTAAAAAGCACTGTCCCCAGCCCCCAAAAATAAAATGGCAACAGGTTCTCCATGGAAAAAGTAGCTTTAACCAACTTTAACCAACTTTTTGCCATAAAGTAAAAAAAAAAAAGTGTGGTCCTATTTATAATTATATAAAAGCCACATGACAGTCATCAAAAACACCTTTTCTCAGCTTAAATGTAATCCCTTTACAGAAAAATTAATTTTTTGACAGAAAAAAGTAAAGTGGAACCTTTTTCCCTGAAGGGCCTGACCAGCAAAGGAACAGCATTAACCGACCGTCAATCCTCAAAGCCTACTTGTCTTGGTAGCTGGAAAGCTCTGAAGGGATTGGCACCCAAACCTGACTTTTAGTCAGGCCAGCTTGAGCTGGTTAATGGTTTTAGTGTGTGGAAGGTACCTCAAAGTTCTGGAAGTTGGTTGGCTGTTATATCCTATGCAGGATATGACCCCATACAGCTTAGGCAACGGTGATCATAATGATGATCCTTGGGACCATGGGAAGTAAGTTTTACTAATACCAATGTTCTGTAAAGAGAGCTAGAAGCATTGGTGGTTGATTAGGTCAAAGGCTTTTGTGATGTCAATGAATATTGCTCCTGTCAAACTACCTTTATCTATGTTAAATACAAAAGTGCCATCATTGTACAGCAACCTGTCCATAATCCATGCTGTTTTAGGGTAAATAGATTGTATTGTTGAATATACCTTTAGAAATGGATATAAATGTTTTTTCTAGCCCCTCGCCAGGAGTGGTAGGATGGAAGTA
Source organism: Protopterus annectens (assembly GCF_019279795.1). NCBI lineage: Eukaryota > Metazoa > Chordata > Ceratodontiformes > Protopteridae > Protopterus > Protopterus annectens. The sequence goes on along the minus strand of NC_056744.1, from coordinate 98,715,696 downwards.
CGACAAAAGTGTGAGGTGTTTTGAGGCTTATGTCCTTTGCGCAGGGTTTATAACCAGATGTTTTGTATTGTACTTTGTGTCGGGCAAAGGTTAAAAATGTGATGAAGAGGGTGGGTTAAAAATTCCCTGTAATGATACATAGGACAAGAGAAAAATGTGGTCTAAACCAGGAGATGGTTCAAATAGCATGTCTTTCTATAGAGTACTGATTTCTTTATTTCAAATTTTCTGAAGTAAAGAGGGAGAATACAGGGAAAGTATTAGACATGCTGTTAATAGTTTGGGAAGGTGGGCTAAATTCTCTGACAAGGGCAGAGCAGGTGAGTGGTCCTTGATTAGTCTGGATTAAGTTTAGAGAAGATTTATTGTCAGAGGATTTCCATCCAGTCAGTCACTTAACCTCATGCCAGAAGTGTTTAGGTTTATTAAAGAGGGAAAGTTGCTTGGATTTGAAATGGTTTGCTTTGTGCCTCCATACTGATTGATTAGCTCTGGAGTTTGTAAAGCATGGTTGTCACAGGTTGGATTGTTTTTTTTCTGAGATTGTAAGGTTTCTTTCCTTAGCTTGAGGAGAGATTTAAGCTTTTTGATGAATTTGTCATGGAGTTCGAGTATTTGAATTAGGGTTGTAGCTGTTATGTTATGGCCTTGAAGGTTTAGTATCCTAGAACAGTTAAAGGTTGTCAGATATTTTTTCAGTTTGGTGATATTTTCTGTGGACTGGGATCTGAAGAAGACCACTTCACTTTGGGGGTAGATTTTAGAGACACACTGCTGATCGGAAAGATGACCAGTGAATGATAATTCAAGGTAGGGAGAAGAATGAAAATGTCTGAGACAGACGATGATTCATTAGTAATTAGAAGGTCAACAGTTAAGTGGTTGTTGGAATTCATATTTGGGTGAGTGGGTTCTGTGATTAACTAAGAGGTCCTTGTTAGCCACAAATTTGTAAATGTTTCTTGAGAGAGGATCTGAGAAGTTAAAGCTGAAATCCCCTGAGATATCTGTTTTTGCTGAAGAGTCCTTTCTTATTGAAGTTACTAGATGAAACTATTAATGTATTAATCTTGCAATAATGACAAAGAAAGTCTCCTAAGCTCTAATGGAGGATTGATTTAAGCAGGAGGTGAACATTCCTACAATGAAGGAGATCACTAACCTTTCCCATTCCATATAATGTGAGAGAGGTTAGACAGCCACTGGAAAACAATGACCCTGCTACAATGTGGGTCACAAGGAGTGGATTTCTGCCAAAAAGTGATACAAGGAATGCAGCCAAGAAGAGCAAGACAGCTTTGTGTGGCAGTTAGTGCAGAAGATTAAGGCTATGATCTGTTAATAAGCTGCTTCCTATAGTCCAGGGTTTGATTCCTACAACCATCATTTGCCTTCTTTGTGACTATGAGCATGTCACTTAACCAGACAGTGCACTGGAGCAATTGAAAAATTGGGCTAGGCTCTTCACTGATTTGAACCTCATTCCTAGTAACTAAGGACATAACAGTAGACCAACTTATTAGACAACATGGTGAGAAATAATGTGGAATGATAGGAGCAGAAGCATAGCTAGGGTGGGGTAAATGGGGCAGCATCGTGAGAGCAAGGTTGGGGGGATGTGATTGGCAAGATTCATTGATTTTTTTTAAACATTTCAGTCCTTGTGTAAACGTGAGGATGGATACTATAAGATGAGAATGCTAGGACCTGGTGCTCTTCCCTAGGAGGGAAGGAGTGCCAGATCAGAGAACAGCCTTTTGTTGTGGGGGGGGGGTCTAAAGTAGAGAATGTGGGCATCAGGTCCTAATGTTCCTCCTTATGAAAGAAGGAAGGAGTACCAAAATTGGAGAACAGACTTTATTTTTGCTCCTCAATCTAGTGTTGAGAGGCACAAGAAAGCACTGGATGCAGAATTAGCCAACTATGGCTCTGCATAGGATAAAAGCTGAGGTAGTATGTCAGATACAGTACGAAGAAGGAACTAAACTCTTCCATAAGATGAAAGAGTGTGTGAGGAAGACATGACCAGCCTGGCTGAAGATGGTTGTAAGAAGATGGTAAAGTTAAAAAAAAAATAAGGCATAGGAAGATGAAATTAGAACATTTGTGAGTGGTCGTGGGGGGAGGATATAAGCAGGCTAAAATGCTGGCAAAGATTTACCCAAAGGTTCAAGGCATTTCTGGAGAAGGAAGTAGTGAAAGAGTTGTGAAAAGTAAAAAAATCAAGGAATGTAAAAGGAATCATCAGTACATTGGCTTACTCAAAAGGATTTTGGAACTTTGAGAATACAAATAAGTCAGAAATATTGACTGCATTCTTCTCCTCAGTTTTTACAGAGTAGTGATGGCAGAAAGCCTCTATAAGAAGGAAGGCATATATGACTGTGGGCAAATAAACAGAAGGGAAGGTATACAAGGAAGAATTAGATAAACAGCTCAAAGGTCTTTTAGAATTATAGGTTCAATATCTGAATGAGCCAGTTCCTGTGTGTTAAAAGGATTTGGGTGAACCACAAGCTAGATTTTAAAGTCATGTTTTAAGAAACTAAAGCCATAATATAGAACTGGATGATTGTAGCAGTAATTTCTTGCACACTGGCATATGTAGTAAAAAGACTGTAACTAATTACTTTAGTCTCTCTTTCATCCGAGGAAAGGTTATAGAGAATATCCAATAGGACAGGTGAGTGGAATTACTGAATGCTATTTTTTTGTTTGCAGATGAGCAACAGAATACCTTCATGCAGCAGATAACTACAAATGAGGAAATACAGAAATCTACAACTGTGGAGGATTAATGATGTCACTCATTGACACCATACCATACCTCACAAGAAATTAGTTGAGGAAACTAAGTATATGTGAGGAGGCCCAAAGTGGTAAAGCAGACAGGAAACTGAAAGGCTGACTTGAAGCAGAGACAGAGTTCCCAGTGATTGTTCATGGAGGGTAAATGTGCTCCTCAGAACAGCAAAAATTTAAGTAAGTAAATAGAATATATACTAAATGAGTAAGACTGGCATTTGACCCACACTTTGGGGTCATCATTTTGTACCATACCTCTCAAATGTACCTCTTAATGAGGAACATTTCAAATCTTGACTCTTAAGTCCATTTTCCTCACATTTCCAGACCAAAAGGGTCTGTATTTGACTAAACAATGATAGATGTGATAATTAATTCTGAATCATATAAAAAAAAATAGCATTTTCTAAGTATAAAATAAAACAGAAGAATTTGTCATGGAGTTCGAGTATTTGAATTAGGGTTGTAGCTGTTATGTTATAGCCTTGAAGGTTTAGCATCCTAGAACAGTTAAAGGTTGTCAGATATTTTTTCAGTTTGGTGATATTTTGTGTGGACTGGGATCTGAAGAAGACCACTTCACTTTGGGGGTAGATTTTAGAGACACACTGCTGATCGGAAAGATGACCAGTGAATGATAATTCAAGGTAGGGAGAAGGATGAAAATGTCTGGGACAGGCGATGGTTCATTAGTAATTAGAAGGTCAACAGTTAAGGGGTTGTTGGAATTCATATTTGGGTGAGTGGGTTCTGTGATTAACTAAGAGGTCCTTGTTAGCTACAAATTTGTGAATGTTTCTTGAGAGGGGATCTGAGAAGTTAAAGCTGAAATCTCCTGAGATATCTGTTTTTGCTGAAGAGTCCTTTCTTATTGAAGTTACTAGCTGAAACTATTAATGTATTAATCTTGCAATAATGACAAAGAAAGTCTCCTAAGCTCTAATGGAGGATTGATTTAAGCAGGAGGTGAACATTCCTACAATGAAGGAGATCACTAACCTTTCCCATTCCATATAATGTGAGAGAGGTTAGACAGCCACTGGAAAACAATGACCCTGCTACAATGTGGGTCACAAGGAGTGGATTTCTGCCAAAAAGTGATACAAGGAATGCAGCCAAGAAGAGCAAGACAGCTTTGTGTGGCAGTTAGTGCAGAAGATTAAGGCTATGATCTGTTAATAAGCTGCTTCCTATAGTCCAAGGTTTGATTCCTACAACCATCATTTGCCTTCTTTGTGACTATGAGCATGTCACTTAACCAGACAGTGCACTGGAGCAATTGGAAAATTGGCCTAGACTCTTCACTGATCTGGACATCATTCCTAGTAACTAAGGACATAACAGTAGACCAGCTTATCAGATAACATGGTGAGAAATAATGTAGAATGATAGGAACAGAAGCATAGCTAGGGTGGGGTAAATGGGGCAGCATCATGAGAGCAAGGTTGGGGGGTGTGATTGGCAAGATTCATTGATTTTTTTAAACATTTCAGTCCTTGTAAACGTGAGGATGGATACTATAAGATGAGAATGCTAGGACCTGGTGCTCTTCCCTAGGAGGGAAGGAGTGCCAGATCAGAGAACAGCCTTTTGTTATGGGGGGGGGGGTCTAAAGTAGAGAATGTGGGCATCAGGTCCTACTGTTTCTCCTTATGAAAGAAGGAAGGAGTACCAAAATTGGAGAACAGACTTTATTTTTGCTCCTCAATCTAGTGTTGAGAGGCACAAGAAAGCACTGGATGCAGAATTAGCCAACTATGGCTCTGCATAGGATAAAAGCTGAGGTAGTATGTCAGATACAGTACGAAGAAGGAACTAAACTCTTCCATAAGATGAAAGAGTGTGTGAGGAAGACATGACCAGCCTGGCTGAAGATGGTTGTAAGAAGATGGTAAAGTTAAAAAAAAATAAGGCATAGGAAGATGAAATTAGAACATTTGTGAGTGGTCGTGGGGGGAGGATATAAGCAGGCTAAAATGCTGGCAAAGATTTACCCAAAGGTTCAAGGCATTTCTGGAGAAGGAAGTAGTGAAAGAGTTGTGAAAAGTAAAAAAATCAAGGAATGTAAAAGGAATCATCAGTACATTGGCTTACTCAAAAGGATTTTGGAACTTTGAGAATACAAATAAGTCAGAAATATTGACTGCATTCTTCTCCTCAGTTTTTACAGAGTAGTGATGGCAGAAAGCCTCTATAAGAAGGAAGGCATATATGACTGTGGGCAAATAAACAGAAGGGAAGGTATACAAGGAAGAATTAGATAAACAGCTCAAAGGTCTTTTAGAATTATAGGTTCAATATCTGAATGAGCCAGTTCCCGTGTGTTAAAAGGATTTGGGTGAACCACAAGCTAGATTTTAAAGTCATGTTTTAAGAAACTAAAGCCATGATATAGAACTGGATGATTGTAGCAGTAATTTCTTGCACACTGACATATGTAGTAAAAAGACTGGTAACTAAATACTTTAGTCTCTCTTTCATCCGAGGAAAGGTTATAGAGAATATCCAATAGGACAGGTGAGTGGAATTACTGAATGCTATTTTTTTCTTTGCAGATGAGCAACAGAATACCTTCATGCAGCAGATAACTACAAATGAGGAAATACAGAAATCTACAACTGTGAAGGATTAATGATGTAACTCATTGACACCATACCATACCTCACAAGAAATTAGTTGGGGAAACTGAAGTATATGTGAGGAGGCCCAAAGTGGTAAAGCAGACAGGAAACTGAAAGGCTGACTTGAAGCATAGACAGAGTTCCCATTGATTGTTCATGGAGGGTAAATGTGCTCCTCAGAACAGCAAAAATTGAAGTAAGTAAATAGAATATATACTAAATGAGTAAGACTGGCATTTGACCCAAACTTTGGGGTCATCATTTTGTGCCATACCTCTCAAATGTACCTCTTAATGAGGAATATTTCTCTTCTTGACTCTTAAGTCCATTTTCCTCACATTTCCAGACCAAAAGGGTCTGTATTTGACTAAACAATGATACATGTGATAATTAATTCTGAATCATATAAAACAAAAAAAATAGCATTTTATAAGTATAAAATAAAACATTTTAACCATTTTGTGTGCTTCCTAGTTGAAGTTGTTAGTAACCTGTTAATAAATGTTCACATATTGCTAAATTGTTCCATATTATGAGAAGTACGGTTCCACATTTTGTAGATGGAAGGTTGAGAGTTGCAACCCATATCAAAACAATAAAAGCTAATATTACATTACACTTTCACAGACAAAGAGCCCAGATTAATTCATTTTTATTTATAATAGTAAGAGGGTTCCTGTAAGCATACGGAGGGGAATCCTCATTAGTTGAGCACAGAATGATCTTCGATGGATGGATAGATGAAACTTGTCAAGCTTTGATTTTATATTAGCTCCAGAACTTTCTTTATTCCACCACTGGGAAACCATAATCACAACAAACCAAAAGGTGAACCTGACAGGTATTCCCATAAGAGTCTCACACTGAGATCCCGAAGTATCTGGACCACGTTAATACCTTTCAGCCACTAGTGAGCATCCAGCAATGTCAGGAGACATGCACTCTGTTCCTTTTTTTGTTCTGTACTATTATTCTAATGTTCCTTCTCAAGGTTAATGGGAGCCACACACATACAACAGTAAAATCTTCAGATCTCATTCATGTGTGTTTTTCTGGGTCCTAGAACCCCAGGGTTTCAGTTTTGCTTTCAATAATTCCCCATTTTTGCTATATATTGTGCAAAGTAACCATTATCAAAATGTTTCAGCAATCTTAATCTTTTTTGTCTCTCTCCTATTTCCCCCTCATTAATCCTGCAGACTTTCGATTATCAGTTTGGTAAATGAAAGAAGCAAAATCAGTTTTGTTTTAAAAAAGGCTAAGCAAACAGAAACATTTAAAAAAAATTCAGTTTCAAATTGTAGCTCCAACCTTAATTCTGAAATAATTTTCTTACTATTAGGACTTCCTTCTGCCTTTGCATCCATATATGGTTAGAGATGGAAAACTTTTTGCACAGCCATATACTCTTTGCAACACATCATCTACAACCAGAGCCATAACTAGGGAGAGCAAAGAAAGCGTCTGCCCTGTTTTCAAGTTGTTATTGGGCCCATCTGGCACGTACCGGTGGTGAATGAGTGCAGCACTGGACATTCATAAATGATTGTCGATACTGTACTTGCATCATAACTGCAATAAGCTGTTTGTTTTCATGTACACAGCAAAACAGAAAAGTTTTCAACTACCACTTTTTTTATGTCTCAGTTTTGAGGGAATGCCAGTCTAGGGGTCTCCACATGGCACTAGATGACCTAGCTACAGTTCTGTACACAGCACCTCCATTGTGATTTTGGTACTAGATCAGTGTTGACTTCTTCAGTTTTGTGATCAGGGTTTTTATTCAACTCTTCAAACTCATATTCCCATGCACTGTGCAAGTAGTCTTGAACTTCAATAAAAGTTACAGTCGTCAATGTAAAAAAAAATGAAAAAAGCCTGAATATATCATCCGGACACCTATGCATATTTGCTGTACATTCTCTCATAGTTATCCAAAATTGCATGACTTTAAGAAGCAGAAGGATAGAGCCCTGACTACAACAAACGTGGCCAGGGTTTGATTATTTACCCTGAAGAAGTCAGGCAAAGAGGAGGAGTGAAGGGACATGGCCTGCTCACCGAGGTTTTCATACACACACACACACACACACACACACACACACACACACACACACACACACACACACACACACACACACACACACACACACACACACACACACACACACACATGCATGCATACATGCACACAGGGCACTGCAGCCTCCCTGGTAGAGACTAGAAAGATCATTGCTCATACTGTGTGCATGTGGAGGAGGGCAGCAGAGCTACTTGAAATCTACTCTCTTTGTTAAAGTTAAGGGAAGTACTTCACATATGGCTCATTGCAAGTCCATCTCCCTTTACAATGCAGGATTACATGTGTGATAGGCACAGGGAAAAAAATGAAAAACCTTATAATCACCCTTGATAGCAACTCCTCTCAGTTGTCTCTCACCCAGTGAAGGGAATGATTGGGCTGATAGTGCAGGAGAGGGTCTGACAGTCAGTATGAAATGTTGTGAAGAGCACAAAAGAAAATAGTTATCCAAAACTGAGTTAATGTAAATCATTCTCAATAATTCTTCTGTTTCCTATTTTGCAAGATTTGCCAGGTTTCCACAGCAAAGAAAAAACAGGGTTCCTTAAAGGTAAAGTCTCTTGCCTCACCAGTATATGTCAGGGTTGCTGGACTGTCATCATGGGAGCCAGTCAAAAGATCCTACGTATTCTTCTGATTTTAAATTGGTTTACCTTCATGCTGGACCATAGTGCCAAATTATCCTTCATAAATGAGGTACAGTCATAGCCGGCCTTAGGCATAGGCCAACTCTCTAGTAGGGCACTTTTCCAGTATTTATTTGGTATAGGTAGACCAGGATGGGGTGCTGGCCTAGGGCACCAGTTGACCTAAGGCCGCTCCTGGGTACAGTCTGTCCCATTTTCCTTCTCAGGGACTCCAGTCATAGGTATATTCATTCTTTGAGTCTTGTCCTCTTGATCAATTTGCTTATTTCCTAATATTTCCAATTTTACCTTCAAAGTAGCAAATTGCCCCTTCAATACCTTGTTTTCCTTTTGCAAGGCCAATATTGCACCTGACTGATCATTCAATATCTCATCAACTTTAGTTTGAGCGTGTGATGCCCACCACTGCTACCAATATATCATGGGCACCACTATGTGTCATCCCCATGCTGGGCCAGTAATCAAGGAGCCTGAATCCTCACCACTGACACTGGAGAGGGACATACACTTGGAATACAAATAGATAGACACAGTATTTCCAGATGCAAACTTCTCTGCATCAATACAATTTCCCTTAAGAGCACACAGGAAACACTCAGCCCGGGGTCTGGATGTCTCTATAGCTGTCTCACTTCAGATCCCCAGTAAGACTCGCCACTGGTATAGCTATAGGGTTAGTTCATTAGCTGAGTGTCCAAGCCAAGTCTTCTGGCACCCTGTCTGTAAACCCAGTGCTTCATGTCTCTGCCCCAAGTAGCTGACATACACAGATTGAGCTTTGATTTTTCACACACATGCACCTGACTCTAGGTTCCCACAATATCTCCTTTTGAAGTTTGAGACAGGACTTTAGCAGACTGCTAAAATACACATTTAGAGCTTTTATGACAATGCCTAGGAGCCAGAAACATTTACAACACTTCTCCTCTTCTTTACAAAAACATGTATCCGAGAATTACCATATAGGTAGCAGTACACTAAACACCGAAAGTTTGATAAGAGACTTAGGGACACAGGTGGACAGTGGTCTCACCTTTGATAATCACATCGCCACAACAGTCAGGAAATCCTTCTATGTGGCACACCTCATCACTAAGGGCTTTTCATCCAGAAAAAAGGAGGTCATTGTCCCACTGTGCTCATCCCTCATTAGACCCATTATAGAATACAATGCCCCGTTTGGTATGTACCTCTCAAGACATCTGCAACAACTGGAAAGGCCACAGAAATACCTCAACAAAAGAATCACAGGCCTAAAGTAGATGCCCTATGCTGACCGCCTTAAAAAACTCCAGCTATACTCTGTTGTATATCGTCTACTCAGAGGCGATCTTTGCTTAACATACAAGGCCATGTCAAACCCAGAGCTGTTGGACATGCTACACTTAAAGAAATCCAAATCCCTCAGAGCCACACGCTCCAGGGATCTAAACCTTGTCATCACAATAAACAAAACATGCTGGAGGGATAGGTTCCTGACCCAGAGACTCCCCAGACTCTGGAATAGATTGCCCATACATGTCAAGCAGAGTGCCTCTTTGGTCCTCTTCAAAAGGAACCTTGACGATTGGATGGGAGAAAGGAAATTCACCCCGGGGATCATGTCAGTCGCCCTGCTAGACAGGGGTCCAGGGAAGTAAATAGTGTGGGAAGAAATAGCCAGGGAATTGTTATGGCTAGGCTTGTATAGGTCCTAGGGCTGATAGCCTAGTACCAACCTATGAACCTATGAACCTGAGATTATGTTACCCCATTCCCTGTCTTGAGATTCCATCTGCCTTTGCATTGCTGACCCCCCCCCACAGTGTTGCACTGTCATATCATATGCCTGCAACCCTAGGCTCCACCATAGTAACTTGGGATTTTGCTGGCTGGCTCCCTGTAGCCATAGATTCCCCTCAGACTCCTCCTGCTACCCTACTGCAAATACTCAGCACAAGGGCCCCCCTGTCATGGTAAGGTTTCATCATGTTAACATGGTACAATCTGTGCCCCTTCCCCCTGCCTAGCAGTTTTACCATGTAGTTAACATCACTGACCTCCCTTGCCACCTTAAAGGGTCCCTCCTAAGCTGCCTTCAATTTAGTGTGCCTTACAGGAATTCGAACCATCACCTGCTGTCCCACAGCATACTCTCTGGCTCGAGCATTCCTATCATACCAAACCTTTCTCTGCTGTTGGGATCCTGCCAGGTTTACCTGGGCCAAGCCCATGAGCTCCCCAAACCTTGTCCTGAGGTTTAGGACATATGCCACAACAGACTCCTTGTGGGATTCAAACTCACTCTCCCACTCATCACGACTCAAATCTAGAGGTCTCCTCACCTTATGAAAGGGTGAAAAATCTGTGGATTCTTGGGGTACCTCTCTGTAAGCAACAACAGATGGGGCAAATATTTGTTCCACTCTCTCTTAAACTGGTCTGCACATGCCCGTAGCATATTCTTTAGTGTAGAGTTTAACCTCTCCACAAGACCATTAGTCTGGGGGTGGTAGGAGGTGGTCTTTAGGTGCTTCATCCCACAGTGTTCCTGCAGACAAGCCAGAAGGTATGACATTAAATTGGTACCTCTGTCAGTCAGTATTTCTCTTGGGAAACCAACCCTGCTGAAAATCTCTTCGAAAGCATTTTCCACCTTCTCTGCCTCGATGGAGGACAGAGACACAGCCTCCATGCATCTAGTAACATAATCTACTACCACTAGGATATACTTCTTCCTTGTTGGAACTTGGGATACTCAGAGGCTCCACAATATCTATAGCTACCCTCTGAAATTGCTCCTGTATCTCAGGCAAAGGCATCAAAGGAGGTTTGACATTGTCTCCTGCCTTGCCTAATTTTTGCTCACAGGTCCTGCAGTACCCTGTTACATCCATGGAAATCCCAGACCAATAAAAGTTCTGCATAATATGTCTCTTGGGTACTCTTTATGCCCATATAATCTGCAAAGGGAATGTCATAGACTATGGCTAGAAGTACCAGACTGTAGGCTCGGGTCTGGGCACTACAAACTGCTGTGCTACCTCACCCTCTAGCCCTCACTCAAGGGTCCACTCTCTATACAGTAACCCTTTGTTCCAGTATACAGAACACCCTTTTCCTTGAGAATCTGGCGCCTCCCTAGCTACCTCCATCAAACCCCTTAGTGTAGGGTCAGAGAGTTGCGCCTGTCTCAAACATTTCTTTGTAATTCTTCCCAGCACCCCTTCCACAGGAAGTCTAGTATCCTCCGACAGCAGTGCCTGTCAGCCAGGGTACTACTACTCACCTCTTCCCTTGCAGTCACTCTATCCAAGGGAACAGTAGTACCTATCAACAGCTATGGCTCACCTTTAGGCTCACTGCTACAGGGCAGCACCCTCCCTGAAATAGCCACCTCATCAGCCTTGGCTTCAGGTGTGGGGTCTGTCTGCATCCACATGCCTCTCTCCAAGCCTGACTGCATGTCACTGCATGCACACAAGGTATTGCATTATCAAAATCATTCCGTAAAAATAGACAGCTACAGGAATATCCTCAAACACACCTACTTGCTTGCTTCCTTTTCCACGCTCCCATTCAAGGTGAACCCTGGCCACAGGCATTTGGAATGGGATCCCTTTTAAAGCTCTGACAGGAATAGACTGCCCAAGCAAGTACTGCTCATCTTTAACCACTGCAGTCTTCACAATGGTCATATCAGAGGCTGTGTCTCTCTTGGCAGTGGCCTGTTTTTCATCTACCAAGATCAGATATAAACTCTGCTGGTAGTTTAGTACCCCTGTTGTCTCCAGACAACTTACCACTGGCATTCTGTTATTCCCACTTGCTGGCTCCACCACCTTTTGTTCCCCACCTTGGCTCCATGAACATCTATATGCTACATGGCCCCACTGGTTACATTTAAAACATTTAACCCTGGATTCTGGCCATGTACCTGAACTCCCCTGTTACTGGTGGACTCTGCTGGGTGGTTTAGACTGCTCAACATGGGTTCCCTTATATCCATGTGCAGCACTTGGTGTCCCTTTCCTGTGTAGTGATACCCTGCTTGCTAGGCATAGGTCTCCTTTTTCCCCAACTCATCTGCAGAGTTGCATTCTCTGTCTGCCATCCAGATTTTCATGTCTTCAGGCAAAGTGCTAAGGGCTTGTTCCTTCACCAAAAGGTCTGCCAGCCCTTGAAAAGTGGTGACATGACACCCAATCACCCACCTATGAAAACAAGCGCTTAGTTCAGCAATATAATCATATACACTTTCATCTGCTTTGTGTCAATGCTCACATAACTTTTTTCTGTAAGCCTCAGGTGTTAACTTAAAACATTGTAATAAACAGTATTTAACTTTTTCATAATCTAAACAATCAGTATCAGACTATTTAGAAGCAACAGTTACAGCTTTACCATGGAGTAAGGGGGTGAGGAAATGTACCCAGGCCCGTTGGCCAACATTATACTGTTTGCATACTATTTCAAATATATAAATAAAACTATCAAAATGATCACCTTCTTGGTACTGAGGAAGACGTTTACTGACCTTTATTGCTTCTGGGATATGGTTACTCTTTTCCCATTATTTACATTACCCTGGTGAAGAGTCAGTATTTCCATTTCATGTTGCCTCTGCCTCTCATTTTCTTCAGCTTCCAAGTGCCACAGTCTCTCTGCTGATTCTACGTCCAACTGTTTGGTCTCCAGTTGAAATCTCTTTAACTGTAGACAGATTATTGAGTCCCCTGAGGAAAAGTTGAACTGTCCTGTTTCTGAGGACTGCAAATTCCCATCACCAAACTGGTTATCCTCCTGGTTGCTGGTCTGTGCTTCAGCTTTGATTAAGGCTGCAATCATTTCTCCTTTAGTCAGGTTGGCATGCCCCAGTCCTTTGGCTTGGCACATCTCAGCCAAATGGTTCCTTGTCAATTTGCCATAATCCTCTGCTGACATCCTTGCCTGCTCTCCCTAACTATCTAAGCTAACAAAAAGTAAATGGATAAAACTATTGTAATATGAAACTCTGAAATTCTGCTTTGTGGCTGCTTGACAGTATAAACACTTTCATTAGGGACCACTGCTTACAGGCTACAGAAATTTAATATCCACACCACCTCTGAACAATATGTGAGCATTTAATGATTCTACCACTGCCAACCAATAATATGTCATGCCCACCACTGTTGCTAATACATGACTGGCACCATGATGTGTCATCCCCATGCTGGGCCAGTAATCAAGGAGCCTGAATCCTCACCACTGACACTGGAGAGGGATGTGCACTTGGAATGTAGATGGATACACTCAGTATTTCCAGATGCAGACCTCCCTGCATCAAGTACAGTTTCTCTTAAGAGCACACAAAGAACACAATCAGCCTGGGGTCTGGATGTCTTTATATCTGTCTCCCTCCAGATCCCCAGTAAGACTCCCCACTGGTACAGCTGTAGGGTTAGGTCCTCAGCCGAGTGTCCAAGCCAAGTCCCCAAGCACCCTCTCTGTAAACCCAGTGTGTGTGTGTCAACTACTTGGGGAGATGACTCAAGAACAACACATCTAATTTCTGATGGGTATATACAATTTCCAATCCTAACAAGCCAGAAGCAATTTTGTAAAATAACATTAACAATCCATCAGATATGAAGTTTTGTGCACTCAAGAATACATATTTCTTCCTTTGTTCATTCAGCAATGAATTTATATTTTACATCTTTGGCACGAACACAGAATTGTTATAATGATGTATTGCAATGTATGTGTGACTGTATTTTAAACAGCTTCTGCCATGAAATAGCTATGTTACCTTTTTAAAACAAGGGTATTTTTGGTTTTAATGTCTACCACTAATACCTGTTAGCTTGATCATAACTCCCTCCTTAACTTTGCTGTTCCCATAAATAGATATGAAAAAAATAATAACAGCACTGCAAGATCAGTGTTTTAACATCCTTAGCATTACACAGATTCAATACTGTCTGATGGGTATATACAATTTCCAATCCTAACAAGCCAGAAGCAATTTTGTAAAATAACATTAACAATCCATCAGATATGAAGTTTTGTGCACTCAAGAATACATATTTCTTCCTTTGTTCATTCAGCAATGAATTTATATTTTACATCTTAATTGTTATAATGATGTATTGCAATGTATGTGTGACTGTATATTTTTGGTTTTAATGTCTACCACTAATACCTGTTAGCTTGATCATAACTCCCTCCTTAACTTTGCTGTTCCCATAAATAGATATGAAAAAAATAATAACAGCACTGCAAGATCAGTGTTTTAACATCCTTAGCATTACACAGATTCAATACTGTCTTCCTATTATGATTATCATTTTGGGGACCCTGCCTCCAACATTAATCATCTGTTTTCTCCACAGTGAATAGATCATTTGTTTCTTCATAAAAGATGAAAGCCATGGAGGACAATATCATACTGCAACTGCTATAAGGATTTTATTGTTTATTCAGGGAGGAGAAACTTGGATGAACTGTCCTTAACTAGCAGAGGCATGTGAAATGATATCTCATGCAATCTACTCACTCACAAACTTCCCTTTACTTTTCTGCAAGGCAATCTGCTCCACCCTTCACTAGCCTAAGACTAAGTGGTGTACACAGCTATTATAACACCCTCATAATTCTGATAGAGAGTGTTTAGTTAGGACCCTACAAGGAATAATTGGGGCTTAGTAT